>NC_141537.1:155449141-155524141 GCF_021556685.1 Rattus norvegicus | reverse complement strand
GGATAGGGACTTCCCTTAGACAAGTGGTCATGGATTCCAAGATTCCAAGGTTCTATAAGAAAATAGGCTGAGAAAGCCATGGGCAGTGACAGGAAGCAGCTCCCTTCTATGTTCTCTGCATCAGCTCCTACTTCCAGGGTCCTACCCTGTGTTTCTGCCCGATTTCCTTCCATGATGAACATGAAGCTTGAACCAAACATACCCTTTGTTCCCCAAGCTGCTTTTGGTCATGGTGTCTCTTCATAACAATAAAAGCTCAGTTTAACACACACACACACACACACACACACACACACACACACACACACGGCTATCTGTGTTTTGAATATGTTCTAAATATTTTTATTCTATTTATTCATTGTGTATGTGTATGTATGGCTGTCAGTCATGGCATACACATGGAGGTCAGAGGACAACTTGTGGGAGTCAGTTCTCTTCTTCCACTATGGTGATTGAACTCAGGTTAACAGGCTTGGTGGTAAGTGCCTTGATCATCTGAGCCATTCTATCCTAAAAACCAGTGTAGATGATGATGAATTATTTCCATGTTTTGGGAAGCTAACATGTTAATGTCTATGCTTCAGTTCTAACACATGGGACCCAACAGTCTCATGTTGGATCTCAGGCTTGGAATCATAGCAGTTGCATATGTATGCATTGCCTGGAGACAGTTAAATGGCCATTGGCTGAGAGATAATCTGTTCAAATGTACCTTTAAACTTTGTTTCTCACCATTGGGGATTGAACCCAGGACTTTGCACGACACAGCAAGTGTTATGCTTCCTACGCTCAGTCTTGGGCAGCCAAGATCCATCCAGAACACTTGGCTATTCACAGGCTGAGAAACGGTAGCCTGAACAGGTCTCCCACAGACCATCAACTGTCCCTCACTCACCTCCTCAGTGCTGTACACAGAACCCCAGGTCTTATGCATGCTGAGCAAACATCCTACTTCTGGGGCATGTTCACAGCCCCAAAGACGATGGACTTGGCCTGTTGCCATTTACCTGATGCACATATTCAGGGGACCTGGGTTAGAAGCAAATATCAAGAGTTTGGTTTTTTGGGGTTGGGGATTTAGCTCAGTGGTAGAGCGCTTGCCTAGGAAGCGCAAGGCCCTGGGTTCGGTCCCCAGCTCCGAAAAAAAGAACCCAAAAAAAAAAAAAAAAAAAGAGTTTGGTTTTTCTAAGTTTGAGCTGCCTCAAAGATGCTCACATAGGGACTGGGTAAATTTAAAAGTTCGTATAAGGAAAAGTCAGTGTAAGTATAAGGAAGTGGCAAATGGCACGTCATTTCTACAGGACCAGCAAATTAGGAGGGGAGCCCCAGGTAGAACAGTCCTTGCACTGGGTCAGCCACAAAGGCAAGTTAGTGGGGTTTGAGGCAGGAAAAAAAAAGGGCTTTTAGCAAAAAGACAGAGGAAGGATGTGTGAACACAAAAGGAGAAACGGACAGTAAAGGGTCCTGTCTTCTGCCTGGCTGATTTCTGTGCTCTGGGATTCAGAGGAGGCAGTGTTTTCATGCTAAATTTATTCCAGAAAAATACTTAATGGTTCTGGGCTGGGAGCTCTGTGTAGGGTAGGGGCAAGCCTCCAAGACTCAGAAATGCACCTACCTCAAAATACCTGTTTGGACCTTCTTCACAGTGAAGTCTTCCCTGACTTGCAGGGTTCCTTCTGTATCACTGTGTACCCTGTTGTCAGAAAACGACTCATCCTGGGGGCTGTGCGGAAAACACAGTTGGGAGGCAGGGCTGGCTCTGGAAATGCCATGCAGGGACTTGAGCTGTGACTTCCTGCTGCCTGGTCACTGCTTCTGTAGCTCCATCCTCCATAAATGAGGCACCATAAGACCAGCTTCTCAGAGTTGTGCTGAGGATTAACTGAGCAGCCCGTGGACTTTGAAACCACATAGTAGTTTGGATCTCCGTTCAGCCATTTGTGAGATCTGGAGCAAAGCCCGTAAGTTGTTTAAACCTCAGTCTTTTTTTTTTTTTTTTTTTTTTTTAAGTTTATCACTGCTCTATCTGCATGTATACCTGTGTGCCAGAAGAGGGCATTGGATCCCATTACAGATGGTTGTGATCCTCCATGTGGGTGCTGGGAATTGAACTCAGGACCTCTGGAAGAGCAGTCAGTGCTCTTAACCACTGAGCCATCTCTCCCGCCCTAAACCTCAGTCTTATCAAGAAAGTAGTACCTGCCTGCTTCTACACTGGGAATGAATGAATGAATGAATGAATGAATGAATGAATGAATGAATGTGCCTGGCAGGGCATGGGCAATCAGTAAGCCACAGTCTGAGTACCAAATGGAGCCATCCAGCCTCATGTACCTTGAGCACATATTGGCTGAATTTGTTCAAGCCCCCCCCCACCCCCCCAGTGATGCAGTTGGAAGAAGAAATGATAACAGACTTCACAAATGGCAGATAGCTAAGAAGTAGTGGGCAGGGACTCAGTCCAGAACTCTCCCGGACTCTTAACTTGATTTGTTAATCCATGCTTGACCATCAGACAAAGCAGCTATACCCCCCACATGGTGCTTAGTAAATCTAGCCTGTTGACTGAATGTACCTTTCTTCTAAGCTTCTTTTAGAAGCTTTTATCTCCGCTCTGAGCTATTCTCTGCAACCATCAGAACTCTAATATACTGGTCCAAGAAGCCAACTCAAAGTAGGTAACAGACTGTGTAGTCTCTGCCTGAAAGCTGTATCTGTTTTTGTATAGTGGTGAACTCCGGGGAGACATAGCTCAGTGCTCCAACCAGCCCAAGGGGATAAATTTGCATCTTACCCAACAAATTGCCTACAAGAGACTCTTTGAAACATGGAAAAGGTATCCCCCTAAGACCCGGGAAGGCTACACAGTTAATCGCGTCCCAAGGGCTTTATGCATCACTAGGACACAGGCAGCAGTCAGAGATCATTAAACATCAAAGTTTTATGTTGAAGAAGGAAGAAAACAACAATGAAAGGTCCGGATTCTTAACCTTAATTGTCTTTACAAGTGCCCCAAGTAGGAGAAAGTTCCAGAGCCTCGTGAATAGCAGGTAGAGTGAGAGTGGATGAGATCCAACCGGCAATAACAAGGAAGAGTGGTACCTGGCGCAGAGGGAAAGACTCCCTCTTGCCTATCATCTTTCCCACAATGTCGTCAGCTCCTTTTCCAGAGCAGATTTTACTTCTCCTGCCTTTTCGGGGTAGGGAACCAGGGCAGTCTGACCTATTTCTGAGCAGTTCTGTCAGCCCATCTACTTAGATGCCCTTGGTTTTCTCTTTGGTTCCACTGCACCTGGCACCAGAGGTTCGTTAAACCAGTCAGACGCCGCCTTCCCATGAATGCCTGGGGTTGCTCAGGGCCAAGGTGAACAGAGCCGAGCTTTTCCAGCGGCTTCCTGCAGCCCTGGGATAGGCAACCCTGAGACATTCACTCTGGAAGTGCCTTCCGAGGTACCTGGTCGTCACTTTCCTGCTCCTTGCCTTGGAGTTCCATATTATCTCTCTCATAATATCCCTAGTCCCGGCTTTCCCTCCGTGCGCTGTGCCTGGAGCCACCCCCGGTGCAGGGAAAGAGAAGGGGTGGAGAAACCAGTCAGTTGTGGGGACTGTACATGGAGTAGAGAGTCTGAATGAGCTGTTTGTGCTTTTTCAGTCAACAACCTTATTGATACAGCTACAGATGGATCAGAGGTGTGTAGAGCTCAGCGCCAACAGTCATCCGAGGGAATTTAGCAACATCGCGAGGCTGAGGACCGCAGAGAGCTTTTGCAAGTGACCTTTGTTTGTTCCTTTGTTTGTTTGTTTGTCTATCTATTTATTTGAGACAAGGCTGAACCTGCAGGAGTCTCCCTGGTTTGGTATCCCACATGTGTGCTGGGATTGCTGAAAGCAATAATTGACTATCAATGTGACTCTTGGTCAGGGTTCCTAACGTTCCGTTGATGGTGTAAGAACACATCTTATCGTTAGCTAGTTAGTGTACACAATGGATCTCACTGCAGCCTTTTCAACTATACTTTGTACAGTCCACACGACCCTTTATTTTCCATCCCTTGGTTGTTAGGCTCCTCCCTCCCTCCTACACAGTCTCCTACTGTCATGTCACATGAGAAGAACATACATACATACATACATACATACATACACGCACATATAGAGAGACATATACATTAAACATATGAGAAAATATACAGTATTGATCTAATTTACCTTGTTTAATGTGAGGTCTCCAGGTCTATCCATTTTCCTGAAAATTACATAATAGTATTCTTCTTTGTGGCTTAATGAAACTCAATTGCATAACCACATAATTGCCTGTTTGTCTGTCTGCTCACCTGTTAATGGGCATCAGAGCTGATTACGCATCTTAACTGTTATGACTAGCTATGCAGGGAACATGGATGTTCAGTTCCCTCTGTTGAGCTGATTTGGATTCCTTCTGTTATAGACCAAGGAGTAACATGGCTGGATCATATGGTATTATCCATTATTTAGAAACAGGATCTCATTAAGTAGTCAAGGTTGGCTTCAAACTCACTGGAATCCTCCTGCCTCGGCCTCTGAAGTGCTCAGACGCCCGTGTTGGCAGTTCTAGTGTTGATTTTTGGGCATCTCTGTAAGTGTTTTTTTTTTTGTTTGTTTGTTTTTTTTTTTCTTTCTTTTTTTCTTTTTTTCGGAGCTGGGGATCGAACCCAGGGCCTTGCACTTTCTAGGCAAGCCCTCTACCACTGAGCTAAATCCCCAACCCCTGTAAGTGTTTTTTTTTTTTTTTTTTTTTTTTTTTGTTCTTTTTTTCGGAGCTGGGGACCGAACCCAGGGCCTTGCGCTTCCTAGGTAAGCGCTCTACCACTGAGCTAAATTCCCAGCCCCCCTGTAAGTGGTTTTTGTAGTGGCTGCTCTAGCTCATATCCCATCGGGAATATTCTAAGGTTACTACCTGTTCCCAGAATCCTTACCAGCATTTGTTCAGATCGTATATCTTGGTTAGGGTTCAGAAAATATGGTTTGTAACACATTAAATGTTGTATATCTTAATCAAATTATATATGGATATATATATACCTATATATACATATATATATATATATATATATATATATATATATATGTAATAATATATAACCATTTGGCTTAGTGAAAATCTCACTTTTCTTTAGAGCCACAGAGATGAGTTTTGGGTGTTGTGTGTGTGTGTGTTTGTGTGTGTGTATGTGTGAGTGTATATGTGTGTGTGTGTGTGCATGTGTGTGTATGTGTGTTTGTGTGTGTGTGAGTGTGTATATGTATGTGTGTGTGTGTTTATGTGTATGTTTGATTATTATTGGTAATATCATTCGTTCTTCTTCATCATTATCTTTTTTTTGTTGTTGTTAGGTGTTTTTTGTTTGTTTGATTTTTGTCTTTGAGATAGGGTTTCTCTGTGTAGCCCTGGCTGTCCTGTCCCTCACTTTGTAGATCAGGCTGGCCTTAAATTCAGAGATCCGCCTGCCTCTGCCTCCCAAGTGCTGGGATTAAAGGTGTGCGTCAGCATGCCTGGCTAGGGCTAGTTATTTTTTGTCTGTAGAGAATATAAAACTGTTACTCGTTAGTTTAATCAGACATCTTGACTTTGTGAAGGTCAGAGCAGACCTGCAGAGGTCATTTTATGAAATTGAAAGTGGCATCTGGACCAAAGTAAAATAAAAACCAAGCTACAGCTCAAGGGACTGATTCTTCAAGTTGTAGAAAATTACATTTACTTATTGTTTATATTGTGTGTATGCTGAGAGAGGGGGGGGGTGTTACAGGACAATTTGTGGGAGTCAGTTTTCTTCTACTGTGGGGATTCAGCTCAGGTCGTCTTCATCCCCTGCCCCCAAGGGACAGATACTGACTGAAGGCAGAGAGCACTGCTGAACTGTCTGTTTTCCTTCTCAGCTCCTTCCCAGTCCAAATCCTGTTCTCAAGCCTATTCGAAGTTGTTTATCTTACTGATTTAAAACGACTCTAGAGAGAGCCACTGAGTAAGTCAGGTAAGGGGGCTTACTGCTAAACCTAGTGACTTGAATTTCATCCCCTGGACCTATATGATAGAAGAGAGAGCTGACAGCAGAAAACTGTGTCCACACACAACACACAAAATAAAATAAAATATATATCTCCAGGACTGGCAGGATAGCTCAGTTGATAAGAGTTCTCGCTTGCATATATGAGGCCTTAGATTTCACTGGTAGCAACACAGATACATACAAAATAAATACTGCCTTTTTGTGATTCTAGGGATGGAATTTAGGGCTTTATGCATCCTACGTAAGTCACAACTATATATCAGCCCTTTATTCATTCTTTTAAAAATTGCTCCTTAACCTAAAGAAAGGATCTTTTTTTTCCCCCTTCTATGTGAAATGTTAGGAGATTAACGAGTGAAAGAAGTACTTAGTGGGCTTCTGTGCGTGTAAGTTATGGTTTTGAAAATTATGTAGGAAGATAATAAATGGTGTGCCAGTGAAGTCTAACGCCAGCTCTCGGCTCTCACCTTGCAGACTGCAGCCACAGGTCATGCCCAGCCTTGCTCCTGAGGACCTCAGAGCTGTCTTGTGGTTGCAGTGTCAGCTTTAGGACTGATCCAGACTGTCCCTACTAGGTTCTCAGATTCTCAGGGAAATGCATTCTCCAAGCGGCCTCTGTTGACTGTGACCTTCTTTCCACAAGAAGGCTTGTGTTCTCAGAGTCTAAGCCAGACAGACCCAGCAGACTCACAAACGAGGTAGCCTCACTTGTCAGCCGACGAGGGACGAGCTCTGAGCCACAACAGAGACCTGGATTTTTGCCGTGGGTCTTTCTCTGAACTTGTTTTGTGTCTCAGATAACGACACCTTAGGCTTCTAGCCTTTAGCTTTCTAGTGGAGACGGTATTTGAGCTTGTGGCAACGGTCTCTCAGTTTCCCTAGACTGCAACAAGCTGGGGTTTTTGGGTTTTTTTTGGGACAAAGTCTCTGTGTGTAGCCCTGGCTGTCTTGGAATACATAGACCAGACTGGCATCACACTCACGGAGTTCTGCCTGCCTCTGCCTACTGAGTGTACGCCACACAATGCAGGCTTGTGAAGTTCTCCTGTCATGTGTTGGGATTACAGGCAAGAGCCATGATGCCCAGCCATGATGCCCATTGGGTAGAAAGTCTAACCAATCACTTTTTCCGTGTCTTTTCAAGAAATACATTTAGAACACCATCTCTTTGTATAACCCAAGGAAAATAGTCTAATCAATTCTACCGTCTTCCAGATATTCTATAAAGTTTCTAGGTATTGTAGTGCTTGTGTCTTTGACACCTCTAACTATATCTACATTTGTGTACTTTAGCCTTAAAAATAGAATGATTCCCAGAAAAGATTCTCATTCTTTACAGATCAAGTCAGTTATGTACAGCTAATGGGTTCTTACAGGGAAGACCCCTGCCCACACCCCCAATCCCTTCACCTCCCACGCACTGTTACTTGAATGGAGTTGCAAGGTTCCCACGGGTAGGACTGAGGATTTGAATCCTAAGTAGACATCAGGGATGTTGAGATGAGATTTTTTTTTTTTTTTTTTTGGTTCTTTTTTTCGGAGCTGGGGATCGAACCCAGGGCCTTGCGCTTCCTAGGTAAGCGCTCTACCACTGAGCTAAATCCCCAGCCCCGAGATATTAAAGATTTTAGTAGGGGTTGGGGATTTAGCTCAGCGGTAGAGCGCTTGTCTAGAAAGCAAGCGCAAGGCCCTGGGTTCGGTCCCCAGCTCCGAAAAAAAAAAAAAAAAAAAAAAAAAAAAAAAGAAAAAAAAAAAAGAAAGATTTTAGTAACTGCCTGGTTCTTAACCTTTCTGGGACCTGGTGGTGTGAGTCCCTATTTTATTTATGTTGTGGTCTTTTCCTCAATTTACCTTAAAAAAAGAAAGAACGGACGTAAGAAAAGAAAGAAAAATAGAAAGAGACAACAACAAAGGCAGGGTTTGTAGTCCTGACTGGGCAGAAATTCTCTGTATAGATCAGGTGGCCTCAAACCCTTCTTCAACTCCTGAGTTCTCCATAACCAGCTCCCAAAGTTACCTGTGGCTTAAGTGGAGGCAGATAGGCCTGTGGTTCTAGCCAGATCAAACCATATCAGAGGACTGGTTTTCCAGACTGTGTTTGGTTGCTGAGTTTTCACTGGTTGTACCACACACTACCAGTATGCATCTGGTGACATATGTCTTACCACAGGCGTTCAGAGAATCCAGAATGAGGCAGGTGGCACATGCCTGTATTCTTAGTACTCAGGAGGCTGAGACAAGAAGATTACAAGTTCCAGACCAGACTGACCCCATTACATTCACACACACATACACACACACACACACACACACACACACACACACACACACACACAGAATCATACCATATACACAGTCACACATATACACACAGTGATACCATATACATACTCACATGTATACACACACACACATACACACACATGCTCACATTCACACACAGTATATACAGTCACACCATATACACATATATACACACATGTACACACATACACACTTACACATATACACACTTACACACACACATCTATATACACACATACATACTCTTACACACACATACACACATACTCACACCTACTGACACACACACACACACACACTAATCCACTGGTCTCTACCATGTTCATTGTGCTATTCCACTATCACTCCATGTAGCCACAATGTCAAATTGGACTAAAAGGTTCTAAATTGTTGCTCTGAAATACCTGCTTCAGGGAGGAGAGACAGCTAACAGTTCCTACACCTACTTCCTGAGCTGCGGATTGTAAGGGGCCAGAAAGTTTTAAGCACTCTTGGAAGCCAAGATGTATTGAAATTGCTGTTTTCATACTGCCTTGTGTACTAGAACATCAGTATTCCTGGGAAACCCAGGCCTCTTATGACTTCCTGTTATACACGGGAGTGATTCAATCTGATTATACCAATATATACCACTCTTTTTCCAAGCCAGGGCTCCCCAGACTGTATGCATCCTCGGTGAAACTGAAGTTTTACTACCATATTTATTCTGCTGATATAGCGGCCTGGTCCCTCTGGTCTTCAGTACCTGCTGGACTTTTGTTTTCTTATTTTATTTATTTATTTATTTAGTTTTTGCAGTTCCATAGTGTGGCTTTCTGGAAAAGTGAGAGCAGAGTCTCACAGAGATACATGTATCCCTATCAGAGTCTCCTCCTACCTCTCCCCTGCCCCAGTATTCTAGGGGTAGAAACAACCCAACACTTGATATATACCCATATACAATGGAATATTGCTCAACCTTAAATGAAAGGCATTTTGACACACGGTGCAATATGGTTGAACTATGAAATAATGTTATAATTATGAAATTAGCTAAATATGTAAGAACAAATATTATATGATTCCATGTATGATTCGTAAATTTATAAATGTCAGAATTCAGAGAAAGGAGCATAGTGGTCCCCAGGGGCCGGGAGCAAAGGAAATAGATGTTGCTTCATGTAGACAGTTTCAGTTGGGAATGGTGAAAGCATTGTAGGAGGATGGCTTACAGCAGTGTACGTGTGCTTGCGGCCATGGAACTGTGTACTTAAAAACGGTTGGAGGGTGACAGCCAGGCAGTGGTGCCGCATGCCTTTGATCTCAGCACTCTGGAGGCAGAGGCAGGCAGATCTCTGTGAGTTCAAGCCCAGACTGGTGTGTGGAGTGAGTTCCAGGACAACTAGAGCTACTCAGAAAAAAGAACTGTCTTGAAGAATTCAAAAAGAAAAAAGAAAGAAAAGAAAAAGATGGAGTATTCTGACAGTATAGCTCATGGAAGGACACTTGCAGACTTGTATAGAAAACGATAAATTTAGCCTTGTAGTAGTGACACATGCCTTTATTCCCAGCAATCAGGGGTAGAGGGAAGATCTCTGAGTTTAAGGCTATCCTGGTCTACAGAGTGACTTCCAGACAGACAGGGCTACAGAAAGAAACTCTGTCTCAATCCCTCCACTGTCCTCCCCCCAAAAGATAAATTTATGTTATTTGTTCTGTTGGACTTTGCATTGCTATATCAAAATGCCTGGCAGAAATAACTTAATGGGGGAGGCGTGCTGTGCTTCACTCGTGTTTTCAGAGGGTCCGGTGCATCAGGACGGGGTGGGTGTACAGAAAATGGCCCCCAGCAAGATAGATAGACACGCCCACTTCTCACAGCTTCTTCATGCAGCTCTGAGCTCCCTATCTGAAGATCCACCTTCCACCATCTGCGGCTTCCAAGAGTCTATTCAGAATTAGCTCTATCAGTCGATTGAAAAATGTATTAGGTCAGAGACTTCATGCCAGTCATCGTAGGGAACACCTTAGAGACTCACGTAGAGGTACTCAGCCAAACTCCTAGGTGCCTCACCTACCGAGTTGTTAGTCAGGATTAGTCTGTGTTATATGTATTTTCAACACATATACACATCTCATAGTTACATTTAGAAAGGAAGAGGAAGGCTAGATCCGTGCCTTTGGGGGCCAGCCTGGTCTACAGAGCGAGCACGTCAGGCCCGTCAGAGCTAGATAGTGAGAGGACAGAGGTAAGGAGTGTGGGGGTAAGAGAGAGGAAGGGGAAAAAGGAAATGGTGACTACCCTTGGGTTGTGACTTTGATATCTCTGTCGCAGTGAGTGTTCACAGGGTGCTGGGACAGCCTGCAACTGGTTGTCAGTTTCTCAGAACGTCAGGGTCAGTACATGTCACTTCATCCAGGCCCAGCCCAGAACTGTGAGGAGACACCACCTGTGAAGTAACTCTTCCAGCTCTTCACAACACCCACTCTTTATCGTTCACTCATTCACAGCTTCAGGTGCTTGCTGGATGCAGCAGAAATCTAATGAAAGAGAGAGAGAGAGAGAAAGAGAGAGAGAGAGAGAGAGAGAGAGAGAGAGAGAGAGAGAGAGAGAGAGAGAGACTTTTGCACAGGGCTGATTTTCAGGACTTCCCTGGACTGGCCTAGGTGCAGCTAAGTGTTGAGATGGCCTTCTGTGCCTTGGGCTAAGAATCAAAGATTGACTTGGTCCTTCACTGGCTCCCCTTGCAGATTAGACATTCGGTGGACTTGCCTTTAGGACCTGGTGCCCCTATCAAAGAAATAGAAAAGGTTCATGGCATTTGGATGAACATAAAACAAACCAAGAGTGTGGAGCGGTGACTCTGGGATGAGGACCTGACCTTGTGGTCTAGCCCTCTGTGCTCAGTGCATCCAAGCCCGCAGTTTCGCTTAAACGACCTTTTGTGGGAAGGAAAAGGGACAATCGAAACTTCACAATAGCGGAAGTGGCTCTGGCTGGCTTGAACTCCATGTAGACCAGGTGGCCTTTGTCTTCCGAGTGCTGGGATTAAAGTGCTGGGATGTGCCACCACACCTGACTCCAGTAGTCTTCTTACTGTCTTGTGTCCCCTCCCTCTCCTTCCCAGGAACAGGTTACAGCAACCTCATTTGGTGAGTCACTTTCCTTAGACCGCGCAGGTCCAGCAGCTGGCACACTCATCAGATTGTTTTCCAGCAAGATGCAGAAAAGAGGCCCAGACTGCTGAGAAGAGAGTATTTCTTGTTCCGTGGCTCCATGGTAGATCTGATAGATCGCTTTCCTGGCTCGCTCGCTCAGGCCCTAAGTTGGATCCCCCACACTGCAAACGTGGGTGTGGGGTGTGGGTACCGTGAAAGCAGATATCAAGTGTAATCGGCTGGGAGGCCAAGGCTCCCAGTTGTTGGACCAAACCAAAGCCCTGTGGAGCCCAAGAAAATGTCCTTGGCTTCCAGGATTCTTTGTTTACCTTGGATCCTGTTGTCTTTTTGTACATCAGACAGAAGGGCCTGTGTAAGATTCTCCTGAAGCGGTCTTTTTGAAGAGCAGGCAATTTCTCTATTATGCCGTTTGCAGAGGCTGTGAGGAGTTCAGTGGGGAATTTGTTAACATCGAGTGATGTCTGTGGAGGTGAAATGAGACAATGCGTGTCAAAAACTTGTAGCAGAGACTAGCCCAGGGGTTGTCTGTGTGTGAAGCACACACCAACCCATTAGTGGGTGGAATGGGGTAATGCATGGAAGAGAAGTTTCTGAAAAGACCCCTCCTAGGTCTGTGTTGGCATTTTACTGAAATCATCCCCAAAGGCCGGCCTCTTGTCATTAACAGTTAATTGTTAAGTATTTCCTGCTTGTCCTCGACTGTCTTTTAAAAAAATTACTTAAGATGCAGTCTTGGGCGGCTGGGGATTTAGCTCAGTGGTAGAGGGCTTGCCTAGCAAGCGCAAGGCCCTGGGTTCGGTCCCCAGCTCCGAAAAAAAGAAAAGAAAAAAAAATTTTAGAAGATGCAGTCTTGGCCTCCTGTGTGTGGTTGTGATGCAGGGTGCCGCCGTGCTCAGTTTCCCTCCTTTTCCCGAAGTGACTAGCTCACACTCTCGCTAGCTCTTCACAGACACACTCCTCTCTGTTCCCCTCGCCGTGTCTTCCCGGACCTCAGAGGACGATGGTTTGTTTTTATATTTGTTTTTATCCTGGCTCCCACTTTTTTTCCTGTCAATGATGCTTCTGTCTCTGCAGGTCCTCCAACAATAGAAACCATTTTCTCTCAGTCAGGAGAAAGAACCTCTGTTTCTGCTTTTTAACCTGGGAAGAGACCCAAGGGAGAGTCTAGGGCTTTAAGACTGTGTTTGTTTTTGGAAGATTTATTTTTGTTTTATGTGCATGAGTGTTTAGCCTGCATGTGTGTCTTTGTGGTGTCTTTGTGTCATGTGTGAGCAGTGCCCACAAGGGCTAGAAGAGGGCATCAAAACTCTTGGAACTGAAATTACACATGGTTGTGAGGTACCCTATTGGGTACTGGGAGCGGAACCCAGGTCCTCTGTAAGAGCATCTAGTGCTCTTGGCAATTGAGCCGGCTCCCCAGTCCTATTTTTATTTTTTAAATTATGTGCATCCCTGAGTATAGATGTGGGGCGAGTATGGGTGCTTATGGAGGCTAAAGGTATCGGATCTCTGAGAGTTAAAGGTGTGGTGGGCCATCCAGTGTGGGTGCTAGGAACCAAACTGGGTCCTCTGAAAGAACAGGATGTGCTTTTAACTGATGAGCCATCTCTCCAGCCCCGGAGCCCAGGCTTTTGAGAAACCACTAAGGTTCTGTCTTACACCCTCCAGTGCCTCTGTGGGCAACATTAAACTTTCAGCTGAGGTCTTAGGACTATTCTTGCTGAAACTCCTCCCTGGCTGTTACTCAGAGTCAGTGACTTCCTGTGTTGTTGCTTCTCCTAGATTCTCAGTCCATAAAGACAAGTTTCCTAATCACAGAGAATTTGCTCAGAGTCTTGCCTGACATTTCTGAGTCTTTGAAAGGAGAAAATCCCCGAACAACATCATGTCGTCAGCATCCAGTAAGCCCAGCCTGCTGTGTCTGCCTGTTTGCATCCAGTAGAACTGGCTGGCACTTGCCCTGCGTGTGGACGCAAGTGTGAGGACCGCCTAGGCCATCTCCAAGTTCTTGGGAAAGTGGGTCCTTTCTGTAACCACGGGACAGGAAGAGCTAAGTGTCTGAGCTTGTCTCTCCACCCCAACTGTTGGTGGGGCATGCGCTCAGTGTATACCTGGTGCTCAGTAAAGGCCTGATGGTCATCAGTCCTTCTGCTCCCTTCCCCCAGTCTGATCAATTATTCTGCATGTTAGACAAATCTGATCGATTATTCTGAATGTTAGGCAAATGCCCTACTACTGCAGCTCTGAGCTCCCTATCTGAAAGACCCCCAGGGAGGCAAGGGGTGGTCCCATGTTTTCCTTGAAGAGTCTCTTTGCCCCGTTTCATAGGAAGACAGACAGACCTAGTGGGTTCAGAAAAGCAGGCCTGACCAGATCGTCTGGAAAGAACTTAAGTGGCTCTTGCCTACGTGTCCTTGAGGCTTCAAGTGCAGGCTATGGGTCAGTCTTCAGTTCTGGACTCTCAGCTCCAGGTTTTCCTAGAGGGTCTTAAGTTCACACTCTCCTTGCATGGGACTGTAACTGTCATAGAAGTGACCTGTAAATGGACCCTGAGTTATGGTTTTTGGTTTTTTCAACAATGATGGTGACAATGGTGATAGCCTTAGGTGACTTGGGCTGGGCCTTATGTTCTAGAGTCTATGCTGATCATCACTGGTGCTTAGAGAATGGAAACTTACTGAGCTCAGCTATATCCAAGCAGAACCTGTATTTCCAGGGTGCAGCAGCAAATAGGAAGCGTGTTGAGCTTCTTTCTGTCTTTTCTCCTCATCTGCTTCCTTGGCTTTGTCATCTTTCTGGATGTTTGTGTGAGCAGGATGCCCTACAATGACTGTAGGGCAGGTGCATTCCTGGCACTGGCTCAGATGCCCTCTTTTGGGTAGCAGTAGGTGATGTTCCCAAGTCACTGGCTTGCAAGCCTCAGCTTGCCTGCAGCCACCACCATCCCTGTAGTTCAGGTGCTAGCCTGGTAGAAGACACAGTGCAGCTGACTGCACTTCAGGGCTCTGGGTCTGGCTGAGAGCAGGCTTGGGGCCTGTCAGAGAGGGGAGCTCCCGAGAGCCCTACCTGTGTTTTTCTGTTCGTGAGTAGGAGCCAGGGAAACCATAGGACTCCACCTTTCTATTCTTCTCAGACCTTTCCTCCTCCGGATGAGCTAAGCGGCCACAGTGATCCCCAGTGTGGAGAAAGAGAAGGTGCTAAATGTTCTCGTCTGGTTCTCTGGCTAGTTGAAGTAGTAGGTGATGGGATTGTACATTTGGGGCTCCATTCTCCCCTCTGCATTTCTTTGGCTCTTACAGAGAGAAGATAGATAACTAGTGACCAAATCAGAAAGAGAAAGGAAATGGTCTGGTGGTGTGTCTGGAGTGTGTGTGTGTGTGTGTGTGTGTGTGTGTGTGTGTGTGTGTGTGTATGTACACGTATGTGTGTGCACATGGGTGGTATCAGAAGGTAGTTTGGAGATGATAGGAGAATAGGATGGTCTGGTGTGTTGTGTGTGTATATATGATGTGTGTGTGGTGTGTACATATGTGTGGTGTGTGTTAAGTGTGTACATGTGTGTGGCATGTGTGTATGTGGTATGTGTATGTGATGTTCGTGTATATATGTGTGTGGGTACATGTGTGTGTGGTGTGTATGCATGTGGTATCAATAGAAGGTAGTTTGGAGACAGTAGAACAGGGATGGGATGGTAAGTGAATGCTACTAAGGGATAAGGATGGAGGTGAAAACTCAGGACCTTGAGTGGGGAATAATACAGTTAAGAACACAGCCTTTCGTCCTGGGTCCATATCTCAGCTCAGTCACTTACTGTCTCTGTGGCTTTTGGGAAGATCAGACAAAACCAACCAACCAACCAGCAACAAACCCTGTAAGCCTTATTTTCCCACAGGAGTAATCTGGACCGTGGGTGTAACACAGCCAGTAGAACACTTGTCAAGCATGGACGAAGCCCTGGGTTCAGTTCTCAGTACTGCATAAGCTAGGTGTGGTGCTGTGTGACTGCAACGAGGAAAAAAAGGCTAAAATAAAAAAATATTGTATAACATGTAATTTAAAGGGATGAATAACAATATGTATGCACGTATGTATATACATATGTATGTATATATGTATGTATGTTATATATTTAAAAATATGAAAATAAGGTTGAAAGAAAGCTTTCAGTGGGAGAGAGAGGATGGTGAGAGAGGGTTACAGGAGGTGAAAGGGAAATGACCAACATTCAGTGTATATCTATATATGAGCCCATCTAAGAATAAAAGCTGTATACATATTCAGTGTGTGTGTGTGTGTGTGTGTGTGTGTGTGTGTGTGTGTGAATGAAACTGTCAAAGAAAATCTAAACAACCAAAAGTATCAAACTTAGGGAAAGAGATTGTTTAGAGACTGTAAAAATTTTTTGAAAGATATTTCTGGGTTTATAATCCAGTTAAGCCTGGTTCTGCTAGGCCCATACCTTTCTCTTACCCAGGAGGAAAGGCTAAGCCAATGTTAATTATACTTAGGCCGTTCTTGCTAAAACTGCAGTTCACTTGCTCCGGGGTCTTTGTGCTCTACCATGTCAGGTTGTTTTCTTTAAATTGTATGTATTTGTTTATTGAGATCTATTTATTTTTATGCTATGTGTGTGAGTGTTTTGCCCGTGTATATGTCTGTGCACCACCTGTGTGCTTGGTGCTCACAGAGGCCAGAAGAGGGATCAGACCCTCTGACCTGACAGATGGTTGTGAGCCACTGTGCATGTGGTGCTAGGAATTGAACCTGTGTCCTCTAAAACAGCAGGCAGTGCTCTTCACCACTGAGCCGTCTCTCTAGCAGCACCTCATAGATTATTAACCTTTCCAAAAGAGGATTGCTTATATGGCTTACTTGTTTTTGTATTAGAAATTACAAGTACATTTTTAAAAATAAAGAAAAACAGAGTAATCTATATTTAAGTTAACATAAATATAGCAAACCCTCTGTACAAATAGTCATGTCTATATGTGTGTATGTATATGTATGTGTGTACATGTGTGTGTATGTGTGTATATGTGTGTGTGTATATATATGTGTGTGTATGTATGTATATATATATGTGTGTATATGTGTGTATGTATGTGTATATATGTGTGTATATATGTGTGTATATATGTGTGTATGTATGTATATGTGTGCATGTATAGGCATGTGTGTATATATGTGTGTGTATATGTGTGTATGTGTGTATATATGTGGGTGTGTATATGCGTGTGTCTATATATGTGTGTGTATGTGTATATGTGCGTGTGTATGAACTCATACATGTACATTGTTAATGGTTATCGTAATAATAATTTTTATTGCATCAAGTTCCCTGGGGCATCAGCAACTAGGAGAGACTTCATCGCACTCTCTGGCATCAGAGCCTTAGGCATGCCCTGAAGACCATGTCTGTCCCGTTACCCCTACCCCCACCCCCCATGACAGGTCCTCCATTTTGTCTTTGCCTGTCTGTGATATGCTGCTTCCATTTTCTGATCTGTGCCCTGCTGGCTTTAAGCCACAGTTGCTTTGTCCTGCCAAAGACACCAACTCCTCAGGCTCTCTTCTCCACTTCTTCCCAGGGACAGAACCTCTTCATCCTGCAACTCAGGGCTGGTCTCTGGCTCTTGTAAATCTGTGTGCTGGGGGCCCCTCGTCATGGCCTCTTGTCTCCTTGGCAGTCTCCTGACTTCCACTGGGACAAGGATTCTCCCTCCTCAGCACCATCTTTTCTTTGCTCATTTTTAGGCCCTGGAGAGTGAATTTCTAGACAGACCCCAGGGCTTCTCTTTGAAATCGGCATTCATCCTGGATCTTCAGGTCTGTGGTGTCTTGTGAAAGAGGTGGAACAGGCCCTCCTAGGCTGCTCACACCTTTTCCAGAGTCCTGGGATGGCCATTCCCTCCCCTCTCAAAAGTCCTCTCCTGTAGTTTAAAGAAGGTGAAAATCTCTTCTTCTAGAGACCAGCCCCAAGGTGGGCAGCGATACTGTAAAGATGTCCATGTCCACCATGGCGCCTGCGCATCCATCCATCCCTTTTCCGACAGTTCCCCGCTCCACCTTTCCTGGTAGCAGTCTTGGGTTGCCTTCAGTCTCCCTGTTGATGCCTAGAGCTGGCAGGTTTTGGGGGTGTGGGGGTGATATGGGAGGTGGAGAGGATAAGTAACCCCCCTGTTCTACTGTTTAGCCTTTAACTGGGGGTAAACTTGAATCATCCAGTTCTTCCTGTAGTCAAGTAAAATCTGTTTCCACATGACCACGAAATAGAGTGTGGAGTGGAGAGGTGACTCAGGGCTGACACTCTCCTCAGTCGCAGAGCTGGAACAGGTTCTGTAGGTTTCCCCTGCTGTTCCCATGAAGTGATGTATGTGCATGTGCACTCACATTGTCTGTCTTTACATGGCGAAATACAGCATGGAGTGGCTACACCTTTAATCCCAGCACCTGGGAAGCAGAGGCAGGTAAATCTTTGAGTTGGCGGCCAGTTTTATCTATGTAGCAAGCTCCGGGCCAATCATAACTACGTAGAGAGCCTGCTTCAGAAATAACAAAACAACCTAAAAACCAAAACCATGCCTCCTATCGAGGTGCTTTGCACATAGTCAGTGCTCATGAATGTAGGCTACTGTTAGTATCTTTCTCATAACTGCTCAGGAATAAATGCAACATGCATTAACACGGAGCTTGTGAGAAGTCTGGTCGGGCACTGGCAGAGGTTTGAACACATTCTTGGGTAGTTTGCTACTGGGAGGGAGTGTACATTGTAGTCTTTATACCGACAGGGACATTTACTATCAACTTTTTACCTCCCAAGTTGCTTGCTCTTAAATATATGTGTTTGTTTATTTTAATTGTGCTGGGGATAACACCCAGGGCCCTGTACAACACCCAGCAAGGGCTCCACACTGAGCTGGCAAGCACTTTGCATTAACTAAACTCCAGGCCCAGCCCTTAACTGTTAAGTTGGAAATGCTTCTAAGTGTTTTCAGCACCTGGGTAGAGCCGGAGCTCAAGCCTGCAATCCCACTTTGGGATCCGGGGTATCAGCGGCAGCCTCAGCAGTGAAGGGTCTTCCCCCTCTTCTGTCAGTGGCCCCGATGTCCCCATGCAAGGATATCAGAGGAAGGTCAAGGGCAATGAGTGGCAGCTCCTGCCTGCAGCACAGTGAGCGAGTGATGCTGAAGACTGAGTCTTTACCAGCACCGGGTATTTCCTGTGGATTATCTTTTCCCTGTGTGACCTTGGGCTGATCACTGAAGCATTTTAGCTGCCTTGTTTTTTCTTACTTCTTCAAGAAAGGGCGAGAGGAGGCAATAGAGTTAACATATGTTAAGAGTTTTTGAAAACACGATACCATATGTGGTCTATAGTGTCCCAGAGAGCCAGGATGATAATCTTCAGGCCTTTGAAGTCTGTATTGCCCCCAGGAGGGTGTTGGCAAAGCTCTGGCTGATAGTTAACTTGATAGCCCAGCTCTGTGAAGGCAGAGAATGAGGCCCACGGTGGTGCTTTGTCTGACACCTGAGACTTGGGTGTCTGTCTCCCAGCATAAATGTGACACCTGCTGTAGGAGGACCAAGACCTGGCAGCTGGCACTCTGGAAGGAGAGGCCTGGCCAGAAACTGGAGGAATCACTTAACAGGGGACAAGTGACAAGTGTCCGTCGTTCAATCAGCACATTCTTTAGCTCCAGTTGCTCCCAGGGGGCAAGCGATGGCTGGATATCTACTGGCAGAGGCAGAGATGAGGATCCAAATACAGTGCCTGTGC
Organism: Rattus norvegicus; assembly: GCF_021556685.1. NCBI lineage: Eukaryota > Metazoa > Chordata > Mammalia > Rodentia > Muridae > Rattus > Rattus norvegicus. The sequence continues at coordinate 155,504,855 of NC_141537.1, read as the reverse complement.
CCAGAGCCTGGCACAGAGCGTGTGCTTCGTGACCACCGGCAGGGCCATGGGGAGAGGACATACCCATTGCTATGCCTCTACCAAGTCCCCATTGCCCTGTCTGCTTACTCTCTGGTCAGTAAGCATAGAGGGGAGAGTCAGGGAGCTCCTGGCTCTGCAGTTTACACAATTCTAAAGAAGCTGGGATTCTTACCTCCTGACTCTCAAATCCAAATCCCCACCTCAGGACCTGTTAGGAGGGAGGAGACTCGTATCCAGCACTTTGTGAGTCGGACCCAGATAATTCACTGTTCACAGCAGGCCTGGCGGCTGGAGCAGAGGAGGTCTCTACTCCCAGAATCCTGGTAAAGAAAGCAAGGTTAAGGAGACGCGGTGACGAGCTCAAGGTGTTGCCACCGTGTGCGTTTGTGTGTGTGCAGTTAGATCCGTCACTCTGAAGCCCGAAGACTGTAGTCTGTTGACCAAATCTCACATCTCAGAACCACGTAGACATACCTGTGACCTATAGGTGAGGGCCTGGCTCCACTTAACCTCACTGAGTTTCCTGTCTTTTCCTCAGTGGAAATACCCTTGGCCCCAGAGAGAGCCTTCAGATGAAGAGGAATAGAACCGGTCAATTGAGACTTCTTCACTTAGTCTAGACCTGAGTTCAGTTCTGGGTACAGCAAGGAAGCCAGGGCTTTACAGCCAATTCGGCCGATGCTCCGTTACCAGGAAGAGGCATCAAGAGCATTCTAGCTAAATCAGCCTATCAGGATACTTCTGTTAGAAAGGGAGGTGTCAGGGTGGAAGCCGGAAAGATGGCTCAGCAGTTTAGAGCAATTGCTGTGCAGTCTTGAGAACCAGAGTTCAAATCCCAGTGCCCACGTAATAGGCTGGGCACCTTACACATGTGCAGGGTGGGTGAGACACGAGCATTGCTAGGCTTGCTGGCTTTCAGTCTTGCTAAGAAAACATGAACTTCAAAGAAAACATGAACTTCAGGTTGATGGAGAGACCTAACCTCAAATAGGTATGGAGTGATTGAGGAGGACACTTGTGGTCTGCAAACTTGCATGCTACACACACACACACACACACACACACACACACACACACACACACACACACACACATATGGTGGGTGTGGGGTCCACTGGTGTGTGTGTATGTTAAGATTTGTGTTTTTGTGGTTTCATTTTGTTTTTTCTTTTTAAAGATTTATTTATTTATTATATGTAAGTACACTGTAGCTGTCTTCAGACACACCAGAAGAGGGCATCAGATCTCATTACAGATGGTTGTGAGCCACCATGTGGCTGCTGGGACTTGAACTCAGGACCTCTAGAAGAGCAGTCAGTGCTCTTAACCACTGAGCCATCTCTCCAGCCCCTGGTTATGTTTTCACTCATGTGTCTGTGCATGTATCCTTGGAGGTCAGAAGTTCCCATAACTTAAGCGTGACTGAATATCTGTCTGTGTAGTAATCCACGGCTTATATCCATAGCTAAGGCCTCTGACTCCAGGACTCCTCAAAGCTCTGCTAACAGGAGCTGCAGAAGAGAGAGTAATGAAGAGAAGTAATGAAGAGAGTAATTGGCCTGTGAGGGCTGCCTTCTCTAATCTCGGAAGACAAACAGATCTGTGGCTGAGAACTCCAAGCTCCTCTTTCTGTATCTGTAAGACAAGAATGATCATACCTGACCTAACTCCAGCATCTGAAAAAGCTTGGATTACAACATGCCTCCGAGATGCTTTCTAAACACCATAACCACATAAGAAAAGCAGCCTTACAACATCCCCACCCCAGTCAAGTTCCAGTGTGTGGCTCCGTGCCCCCCCTCCAAGTATCAGCACATAACGCTCCTGCACAATGTGATGTCTACGTCCTGCATGGTCCATACTGGCTATACTCTGTGGTTGATTGTTTTACAGAGACACAGTCTTACTATCTAGCCCAGGCTGGCCTTGGATTCAGCAACCCTGCCTTTGTTCCCCTAGATTTTTGGTGTGTTATAGGCATCTGACCACACTTAGCTGTTTATTCTCTGATTTCGTTTAGTTAGCTGTGTCCCTGTTGGTGCTCACACAGGGATCCCGTGACACTTGTGCCTTCTGCCAACTGGTCATTCCCAAGGGTGGATGACTGTCAAACCCCTTCTGTGTGATCCCCTGTCCCCCTCCAGGGTACTTTAGTCTGATTCCTTTGGAGAAGAGCCTGTGTTAGGCATGGACTCCAGAGCTGAAATGTAGCCCCACTCTTCAAGGGCATCTTAATAAAGCAGCCCAATGGAGAGGCCCCTGCTCGCCCAGCTTCTCATCATACCCTTGTTGCTGTTAGTTCTGTGGCCTCAGATTAGTCATTTCAGCAGCCTTGTTCCCAATTTTCTTCCCTGGAGTGAGGATGAAGTGATCTTAAAGACTGGTCTGAAAAGTCATGATTCTGATTTATGGCCTACAGTGTAAGTTTGCTTACTTTAAGCCCAACACCCCTGCCCAACCATTCTCATTATAGTCAAGAAGACATTGGCATCCAGTGAATTGTAGACTTGACCACTGGGCCCCGACTCTTCCCACCTCACCTTGCCTCTCTTTGTTTGTGTAGGAAGGCTTGCTTGCACATCAACCGTTTCTTGTTCCCTCCTTTTCACCATGGTTCTTTTTGTCTCCTCAGATTTGTGCACGATAACCAGTTCCAGGGCAGACACGAGTGTGTTGCAAATTGCCCCAGAGCAGTGTAGAACTAAATTTGTGAGACAAAGTCCTAGGCCCCCTTTCTCCTACCTCCTCCAGTTCTGGTTCTATCTAGCAACCCTAATGATCAGAGAGAAACACCCCTTACCTGTTATCCCCACCTCCCATAATTCTCTGCTGCTGCCCTAGAAATGGCCTTTGCCACCATTTCTTGACTGGGCCTTTGGTGAGAAATCACCCACCATGAGCAACTAGGTAAGAATCATGTTGTAGTGGGACCCCACGGTCCATGACGATAGCCCAGTTCACCTGGCAGAGTTCCTTCTCTGACTTAGGGAAGGCACCGGTCCTTTTCTAAGAGGAGAAGAGAAGCCACTCAACTCTTATCTCTACCTCTGTAATCTTACAGATTTATGGGCTCCTGAGTTAAGTTGGCCTTCTTCTCTTCTCCTTCCCTTCCACAGGGTACAGCAGCTGGCGAGAACTGGCCAAGGCCCTCGCCAGCAGGAACATCCCTGCCGTCGATCCGAATCTCCAATTCTACCGTCCCCAGCAGCCGAGCCTCAAGGTATGTGGCAGGCCCAGCCTGTTTTCCATGCCCTCAGTTGCTCCATGCCCTTAAGGGAAATCTTCTCTGTGGTATACATAGAGGGGAGACAGCTGGTAGAATCCCAGTCTAACCTTGAAGTTCCAGCTGAGTGCAAGTATCTATCTTGCCTTCCTCAAAGCCCCAGTGAGCCTTTTGCACCATTGTTCACGCTATCCAAATCTGAGCTGTTCCAGGCATGTGGTATCTGTCTCAGACAACACATCCTAAGCCGGGGGTATGTATGGCTTAGAGGTCGAGCTTTTGCCTAGCTTGTGTGAGGCCTTCGATTTCATCCCCACCTACGCGCACGCGCACACGCACATGCGCGCGCGTGCGCACACACACACACACACACACACACACACACGCAGCATTCCTGCCTAGTAACCAGCATGTCCTGGAGACAGGACTGCCCCGATGACAGTACCAGATGCATGGTACTGAAAGCCAGAAGTTGTGAAGTGGACAAACGCCTTTCCCTGCAAACAGCCGGGGTGGAGTTTGTCATGAAGCATCCCCTATAGTGTTTCTCGGGTGGTAGATTAGGGAAACTGAGGCCCATTCCAGTTTGGACCTTCCTTCCCACCCCCAACCCCTGTAGCCATTGACCACAGAACAGAAATGGACCCCCAAAGCTGGTGAGACCAAAGTAACTCTGTGGACCCAGAGTCTAGGGTGCCTTTGAGGCCCTCCCGTTTGTTGAGACCAGTGACAAATCTGGATGGAACTTGGGGGTAGGAGTTAGAGGAATAAGAAGTCACAGCTCCTGCCCCAAGAGTCCATTTTTTTTCTCATGGTTGAAAAATTCAAGGAAGTGAACAGAAACAGGAGTGCATGTTGACAAGCCTGAGATTCTCCTCAGGGACGTGATGTAAATAATGAATGAGACAGTGTCCGTTAAGCTGACAAGCTTCCTTGGAGCAGGAACTGTGTCCCATGACCCCTTCTTTTCCACAGGAAGCTTCAAGGAGCCCAGAATCCTGTCCTGTCTTCAGTGTCTCAACAATATTTTCACCATGTGCATTCTTTGTTTTTCCAATAGGATCAAGGAATCGCCCGAAGTAGAAGTAGGAACAGCAGCTACTTGAAGTGGAACAAGCCCGTCCCCTGGCTCTCAGAGGTAAAGGTGTCTACTGAACAGGTCTGTGTGTGTGTGTGGGGGGTGTCTGCCTGCATGTATGTGTACCCCCTGGTTAGACCAGAAGAGACCGTTGGATCCCCTGGAACTGGAATTATAGACAGTTGTGAGCCTATGGGTCCTGGGAGTTGAACCCTGGTCCTCTGGAAGAGCAGCTAGTGCTCTTAACCATCAAGCCACCTCTCCGGCCCCTGAACCTGGTCTTTAAAGGGACTTACAGAGGAAATGGGAGCACAGACATTTGCTGCAGGCCCACTGTGTGCATGTGGCTTTTTTTTTTTTCTTTTTTGGGGGGAGCTGGGGACCGAACCCAGGGCCTTGCGCTTCCTAGGCAAGCGCTCTACCACTGAGCTAAATCCCCAGCCCCGCATGTGGCTGTTTTGACTCTGTTAGGTCTTATAGTGTTAACCCAACTTTCCGCTGCTAGAGCAAATGCCTGACACAATCCACTCCTGAGGAAGAAGGGAATCATCGCTCATGGTTTCAGCTCTGTTGCTTTGGGCCTCACACCGTGGTGAGAGCTAGAGGAAGGTTGTTCTAACATTGGTGTGGATCGGAAGCAAAGAAAGGGGCGGGGAGGGGCCGGTCCTAACATCCCTTTTTCCTTTAGGCTTCCTTTAGGCCCTACCTGCCCAATAGCACTACAGCCTGGGACTTATGGGCATTTTGGAGACACCGTAGATTCAAATCGGAGCGATCATTATCCTTATTTTATAGGTGGGAAAGCAGTGTCTAGGGAGGTTACGTGACTTTCATGGCTATGCCAATCCCCAGTCTTAAAGATAACAACCTCCTGAAGAATTTTTTCTCAGACTATTAAATGCCAGATATTCCAGGAAGAAAGGAATCCATTGTTTAAAAAAGATGAAAAAACAAAAAAACAAACAAAACAAAACAGAAAAACCCAGTGTGCAGGGCAGCTGTTCTTGGAAATCCACATTAGCATATGAAAGATTCTGAGAAGTCCTGGGGAAATCAGTTTAGCTTGGTTTAGCTCAGCAGGTCCCTGAATTATTTGCCCCTGAATTGCCTTTTCCATAAATGCCTGTTAAGATTCTGAGCTACCAGTGTTCTAAAGGAACATGCGTTAGGAATCTGCTTCAGAAAGCAGTTGTTATGGGTCCAAAAATCACAACCGGGTACAGTGGCCCTCAAGCACACAGAGAGAGACACAGAAAGAGAGAGAGAGAGAGAGAGACAGAGACAGAGACAGAGACAGAGAGACAGAGAGAGAGACAGAGACAGAAAGACAGAGACAAAGAGAGCAAGACAGAGAGAGACAGAGACAGAGAGAACAAGAGAGAAAGAGAGAGAGACAGACACAGAGAGAGAGACAGACACACACACACAGAGAGAGAGAGAGAGACAGACACACACACAGAGAGAGAGACAGACACAGAGAGAATGAGAGAGAGAGACAGAGAGAGAGAGAAAGGGGGCGAGAGAGACAGAGACAGAGAGTGAGAGAGACAGACACAGAGAGTGAGAGAGACACAGAGAGAGACAGACACAGAGAGAGAGAACGAGAGAGAGAGAGAGAGAGAGAGAGAGAGAACGAGAGAGAGCGCAGATGAGGACGAGCTGACGGAAGTGCTGGCACATGCCTGTAATCCCAGGGCTTGGGGGATGAGGACGGAGGATTAGGAGGAGCTCAAGTTCACTCTCAATGACACAGTTGAGACAAATGTACAGCCAGCCTGGGCCATATGAGACCCTGTCTCAAAAATCAACAACAAAAAAACGTGAAAAAAGGAAAACCAGGGGCTGGGGATTTAGCTCAGTGGTAGAGCGCTTACCTAGGAAGCACAAGGCCCTGGGTTCGGTCCCCAGCTCCGGAAAAAAAAAAGAACCAAAAAAAAAAAAAAAAAAGGAAAACCACCCGCGCTACCCTGACAGTCTGAAGCCTAGGTCCCAGAGCAAGAGATCTTCAAAGCAATGGTTCCAGCACACTGTCTCCAGCAGCCTGGTGACATCACCTAGAACAACCGTACCAATGCTGTAATCCACCCTCCCACTGGACTTTTTTTTTTTTTTTTGTTCTTTTTTTTTTTTTTTTTCCCGGAGCTGGGGACCGAACCCAGGACCTTGCGCTTCCTAGGTAAGCTCTCTACCACTGAGCTAAATCCCCAGCCCCCACTGGACTTTTAAAAACAGGCAGTATCCCAGAGTAGAGGGGCTACCGTTGTCTCCGCCACTCTTGACCTTGTGTGGGTGGGTTGGAAATAAAACCACCCAAGCTGAAAGATCAGTCTGCAACAGGAACTACAAAGACAATAGACTGGCCCACACCACGCGGCCAAGAAAAGTAGTCGCTGCCCCAGGCTCTAAGATGAAGATTTTGGGCTCCGAACCCACTGTAAAATACAATTCCCCAGAGCACTGTGCTATTCCAGAGTTTTGGTATAAACATGTATGCAAGGTATCTCGTACATGTACGTGTTTGTTAAAAAGAAAGAGAGAGAGTACCAGTGTCCACAAGTAAAACGTATCAGGGTGGCTGGCGGTTTGTTAAGAGAGACTGCTGCTTTGCTGTGCTTTGGTGGTTTTGTCTTTTGTTTTGTTTTTTGTTTTGTTTTTTGAGACATGAAGCCTAAAGCTCCTTAGAACCTAAATTAGCTCAAGACATCCTAGACCCCACGGTGACTTCTTGCCTCAGGGTCACACAGGCTTGTGTCACCACAGTCAGCTTGTCACTGTTTTGGGGAGGGGGCAGAAGACAACTTTCAGGGCCTCTTGTGTGCTCTGGGTCTTAGTGATTGTCCTGTGTCCTCCCATCTCACAGTAGAACTTCTGGGGTTGCAGACTTGGTCCACTTCACCCAGCTTTTTACATAACTGAAGATGGAACTCAGGTTGCTGGCTTGTGGGGCAAGCGCTTTTACTGCTGAGACATCTCCCTGGCCCTTGTTACTCCTTTTTGTTGATTTTTTTTTTAATTTTGTTTGTTTTTTTGAGACAGATTTCTCTGTGGATCCCTAGCTGTAGACCAGGCTGGCCTCAAAATGACAGAGGTCTACCTGATTAAAGGTTTGTGCCACCACTGCCTGACTTTGTTACTTTGTAGACATATCTTGCTGGCTCAGTCACTCAGTGGTGTGGCATTTGCCTGACAGAAACTCTTAAGTCCTTAGACGTAGTTCACGGGTTGGGGATGTAGCCCATGTACCAAGTCCCTGAGATTGGTCCCCAGCACTGCAGGAACTGGGATGGTGGCACAGACTTATAAGTTCAGCATTCAGGAGGATCAGAAGTTGAAAGTCATCCCTGGCTACATAGCGAGTTTGAAGCCAGCTTGTGCAACAGGGGACCTTGTCTCAAAAAAGGAAGAGAAAACCCTGCATCCCCAGTCAACCTCCCTACCACACTTTGTCCTACCCCTCAGCACAAAGTTGTCTACTTTCTTTATAGTTAAAAAAAATTATGTGTGTTTTGCCAAATGTATGTGTGTATACCATATGCATTCCTGGTGCCTATGGAGGCCAGAAGATGTCAGATCCCCAGATCTAGAGTTGTTTAAGTGCAGCCATGTGGGTGTCAGATTAGACCCATATCTTCTGTAAGAGCAAAGTTGTTGGGGATTTAGCTCAGTGGTAGAGTGCTTGCCTAGCAAACGCAAGGCCTTGGGTTCAGTCCTCAGCTCCGGGGGTTGGGGGTCGGGGGAAGAAGCAAAGTTGTTCTGTCCTGAATACTTCATACTTCGTAGAAATGGAATCCTGAGCTGGGCAGTGGTGATGCATGACTTTAATCCCAACAGAGGCCAGCCTGGTTCTATAAAGTGAGTTCCAGGACAGCCAGAGAGAAAAAGAGAAAAAAAACAGGAGAGAGACAGACAGAGACAGAGACAGAGAGAGCGAGAGAGTACTCATGTATCATGAAATGTGTCCCCAGGCTGGCTTCTTTCACTTATGAGGTTTGCAGGGTTCATCCACAAGGTGACAAGGCCTGCTTCATCTCTCACTGTGGCAGTGTAAGGTACCACACAGATACGCCATACTCTAAAACTTATCCAGCTGAGACAGCAAAACAGATGACACAGGTGTGTGTGTGTGTGTGTGTGTGTGTGTGTGTGTGTGTGTGTGTGTGTGTGTGTGTGTGTGTGGCGTTTGTAACTGAGAACAGAGTGTGACGGAGTCCAAAACAACAGGGACTGACTTGGTTCTACCAAAGTGGCCTTTAGTGATGTAAGGGCCATAGGAGTTATAGATCCACTTAGATCCACTGCGAGGAACCTTCTAGACAGCAGTACCAGCTCCCTGGCCGGCAGGGCACAGCTGTCATCCACTTCACACTTTGCTAGTCTTTTTTTCTTCGCTTCCGCCTACACAGTTGCTTCTCCCTCTCTGCGCCTCTCATGGAACACTGGTTCCTAGGGGGTGGAGACAGGAAGGACTGTATTCCACGGTCCATTTATCCCTTCCCTCTGTTACACAGATTGTTGCTAACCTGGGGCCATGTTGAGTAAGGTTGCTGTGAACACTGGTGTAAAATTTGTTGTAGATTAGGCTTTCCTGTTTTCAGAACCCACATCAATCACCATTCTGTGTTTTGGCCGTCTTCACACTTTGGTCACATGGTGAGGCACACAGTACGTCAGCTCCTTATGAAACTTATGAATGGGTACGTTTCACCCACTAGGTTCCACAGAATGGGCCTCCAGCCTTCACCAAGCTCCAGAATGGCCCTTACCATTCTAGCCCCTTCATTCTGCAGGGGAGCACCCTCAAATCAAGAGTAGACCAGAGGTTAGGAGTATGGCTTGTGGGTAGTGTTGTCTCACCGGCATGAGACTCCCAGGTTCAACTTCCAGTACTATTTAAAGAGTAAAAGTGGGGAGGAGTAGATCGAGTTTTCCGAACTCTGCCCAGGAATCTGGGGTGTAGGAACCAGTGGCCTGATTGACTGTATACTGTATACTGTATACTCAGTGGCCCCAAGCTGAAGCACCCATTAGGTGTGCTGGTGTGACAGAGCAGCAGCAGCAAGCTATAGCAAGAGTCAACCAGTGCTCACAACTGAAGCAATGATCTCTCCTGTCCCTCTACAACAGCTCCAAGCACAGGTGACACCAACCAGTGTATACATTTCATGTCTTTTGATCTATCTATCTATCTATCTATCTATCTATCTATCTATCTATCTATCTATCTATCTATCCATCCATCCATCCATCCATCCATCCATCCATCTCCATATCTATCTAGCTCCATATCTATCTATCTATCTATCTATCTATCTATCTATCTATCTATCTATCTATCTATCTATCTATCTCTGTATCTATCCATCCATCCATCTATCCATCCATCCATCTATCTATCTATCTATCTATCTATCTATCTATCTATCTATCTATCTATCTATCTATCTCTGTATCTCTGTATCTATCCATCCATCCATCTCCCTATCTATCTATCCATCCATCCATCTATCTTCCTATCTTCCTATCTTCCTATCTCCCTATCTCCCTATCTATCTATCTATCTATCTATCTATCTATCTATCTATCTATCTATCTATCTATCTATATTCCCACTTCCTCCCCAGTTAAGTAAACCACTGAGTTTACCCCCCCCCCCTTCAGCCAACTGCACAGGGAACACAGTAACCGGTACAAAGTCCTCAATGGTGGAACGGATTGCTCTGAATTCAGCCTCTACAAGCATTTGTTCATTCACATAATTCAGATGTGCTGGGACACATGGGAAGGAGCTGTTAGCTCTTCCCAGGGAAGGCACAGAGGCTCTGAGACATATTTGAGAAAACTTTTGAGGGATAAACAGGAAGGAGCCTGCCATGTGGCAAAGAAAGCAAAAGGGGCTAATGAGGAAACAGCGTTTGTACAAGCATGCAGAGTTGAGAGCCTGATGGTTTGGGGGGCAAAGGCCTGGAGTGAGATGGGGTCGGCACAGCAGGGAGGGTGTGGAGAGGGCTGGGAAGGCAGGTCAGTCGTAAAGTCATGGTGAGGTTTTATTCTGCAATGACCTGAAGTTTTTAGCTGCCGAGTCATCAGATCAGTCCTGGAGGCAGCAGCAACACCCAGGGCAGGGGAGACAGACGCCATCATCCGCCTCCTCCTCCTGCTGGCCCAGCAGAGGTATAAAGGAATGGAAGGCCTCAGAGAAGGCCTTACCTTCCCTGCATACCCCTTCTGCTCCCACCATCTCCACAGAGTAACTGCTATGTGTTCTTAGGGAGTCACTTCCTGAGCCCCGAAATCCTCCTTTCCAAATGAGACAATCCGACAAATACTTTCTACAGTATGGCTAATTGCGAGTTCCAAGCCATCACAACTAAAGCTCGGAGGAAGCCCTCCCCTTCCCTGGCCTTTTGCCCACACCAGGTAAAGGAGAGGGGGCGGCCGCTAAGGCCGATGTGCCAGAGTGCCACAGCTTTGCTAGTTCAAAGTCCCTAAAATGGAACAACACAAAACACAGATTCTGATGTAGTTGTAAGTCAGGGTCTGGGGAGACAGACAGTGTCCAAGGGTTCCCAAGACACCCCCACAGTCAGAGGTTGCCCACAAAAGTCTGAGGCTCAGACAAACGCTGGGTAAAGTCTACCTCAGAGAAAAGGCTAACCAATTCTCTCTTTACTCTTGGCCTGCCCTGTGGGCTTCCTGTAGCACCTCATGCTTATCCGCCAAGCTAGATTGCCTGGGTAGGAACTGTGAGAAATTGGTGTCTCCCTCCCCTCAGGTCAAAGCTGATTTCACTGCAAACCCATTCTCATGCCAAGTCTGGCATCATAGCTCCAGGCATCACACAGCTGACCACTCGGCTCTGACAACTCCCCTTGAGTTCCCCTTGAGTGCTCTGCCCTTCTGGGACCAGAGCTCTCTGACCTGGAGGTCTCCTGGGGAGGGGAGAAAAGCAGACCACTTGGAGAAGACAACTGAATCCTTTAAGCTGGACTTGAGGAATTTACCCCAAAGCAGCATAATGTCCCCATTCTTTTCCTTCCTTGGAGCCTCTCCCGTCTCCCACTACTACCCCACACACTTCCTGCATTCCTGTGAGTGATGGCTACATCCCCGGGTCCCAGGTCAGAGAGTGATAAGCTAGCCTCTGCCAGGGCAGTGCTTCTAGGAGCCTTTGAGCTGCAGGAGGCCCTGCTGCTGCACAGCTCAGAGTGGGCCCCAGATAGCACCACAGTTTGGCTCAGATGCTTTCCCCAGTCACAGGATGAAGACCACTGGGCAGATAAGGTTTCATGACAGGCAGACAGCTGCAGAGCCTTCCTCTCATGAGAAACAGGGAAGGCGTGGTAGGCAAGCTCTTGGCTGGAACCTAGCCAAGCTCCCCCCACCTCCTGTCACTTCTGCCATTTTGCCGTGGCCGTTACGCCTTGTCTGAGCGCAGGGAGGCTCCCTTTCTGCCTAGAAGGAACAAGGAGTGTGTAGTGTGCATCTATCTCGTGTGTGCATGCGTGCGTATCGCCCATCCTTAAAAGTCAGGCCACAGGGCTGGTGTTAGCTTTTCATCCCAGTGACAAGCATGCCTTCGATACCATGAACAAGAAAATGTTGTGTAGGCTCAAGGTTTCCGAGTTTAACACTAGGCCTGCTCGGGCCCTGTTCCTTTGGCTTGTAGCAGGCTTAGTATGTCATGGTGCCAAAGGACTGGTGAGTCAAAGACAAAGCAGTGGGGATCCTGTGTCCCCTTCAGGGGCACAGCCCTATAACCTAACTGCCCTCACCTCCTAAGGGTTCCACATCTTCCAGTAGCACACGGACTGGGAGCCCAGCCTTCTGTAGAATCCCTGTGTCCATCTCTCACTCTGCTCCTGGAACTATGGGTGTGGGATACTCCTAGTTACTCATTGTCCCCTCTCTGCCCCACACAGTTCCAGGGCCACGCCAACCTGCACGTGTTTGAAGACTGGTGTGGCAGCTCCATCCAACAGCTCAGGAGCAACCTGCACTTCCCGCTGTACCCCCATGTGAGTGCCTGGACCACCCTCTGTGTCTCCTGCACCTCATCTCCTCCACCTGCCTCCTTCCCTGCTCCTTCAGTCCATCGCTGGCTGTCTCATTTCCTCCACCTCTTGGGCCCTCTCGTCCTCTATTTAGAATATCTTTCCTGTCTTCTCCTTCCCTCTGAGGCTCAACGTTTCATTCAGTTCAGGCTCTCTTGATGTTTCTCCAAGGGCAGCATGTACAGATGTGCGTTTGGGCACAAGGGCAGCATGTACAGATGTGCGTTTGGGCGCTGTACAAGGTCACCATACCACACCCCTAGTTTCTCATCTGCTGTTCCTCATCTCCCTGAGCCAAACTCCAAATCCTTAAACTCCCCCTGATTCTGAGTAACAGTTCCTCTCTCTTGACATAGATCCGCACAACCCTGAGGAAGCTGGCTGTGTCCCCCAAGTGGACCAACTATGGCCTCCGCATATTTGGCTACCTACACCCTTTTACCGATGGTGAGGGAGTCCCAATGCCGCACCCTTCTTCCTGCTTCCGCCTTCCTGGGGGAGGAGGGTCCTAGAAACATACGCCTGAGCGAGGAAACACATCTACACTGAGCCCTTGCGACTCCATCATCAAGGGAGGGGAAACTGAGGTTTGGTGAACTCTCCTCCAGTTCCCCCAGACGGCTGCCCTCCCCCCTTGCAGCCTGGAACAAGCTGGTCTACATAATTGTTCTCCATCTTCATATTGCCCCCCCCCAGGACGTAGAGTCCCCTCCCCCATGCAAAGGTGGTGGGTGGGGAAAGTCACTTCGAGAGAAGGGAATCAATGCCCAGGCACCATGTAGGTGTCCGCCTTTGCGCCAAGGCCCTCTTTGATTAACCCAGACACTCTGCTGTTGCCCAGGGAAAATCCAGTTTGCCATCGCTGCTGACGACAACGCTGAATTCTGGCTGAGTCGTGATGACCAGGTCTCGGGCCTTCAGCTGCTGGCCAGTGTGGGCAAGGTAGGCTCGGCTCAACCCTGGCCTCTCATTGACCCCTGGAGGCAGACACTGATGTGGTATGGGAGTCTTGGGAGCCTCTTGACCCTTAACATCGGTGACATGAAGAAGGGACAGAATCTGTACACGCTGCCCCTCAGCTCTGCCCCACACTGGGAAGGGAATGGGAGATTCGGACAGAATGGGGGCCTGACCACGTTTTTCAGGTTCCATTGTCCCCGAGCCCAGGCCTGTGGGAAGACTCCCTTCCACCAGTGGGGGCAGAAGTGTGTTGGCCAGCCACCCTCTTTAACTCTGTCTTTCCTCCTTCCCTCTCCTCTCGCCTTTCCTCTCTCCCCTCTTCCCCATCTTCTCTCCTTTCCCTCCCTCCTCCTTCCCTCTCTCCCCACACTTCTAGACAGGAAAGGAATGGACAGCCCCTGGAGAGTTTGGGAAATTTCAGAGTCAAATTTCCAAGCCAGTGAGGTAAGTCGGGTGGGTTACCACCCACACCCTTGTGAGTCCCTCTAGTGCCAGGCCTGTAGGAATGAGAGAGCCAAGGAGGTCCCCTCCTCACCGTCTTCACCAGCTCAGTGCTCAGGGTTACTGGGCCTGAGCCTCCACATGGTCTGCCTAAACAGAAGCCATCTGCCCTGCCCTTCCGCAGTTTATAAATGTTTTTAAAACTCTTTTTTTCTTGAGTGTATTTTCACCTACACACACACACACACACACACACACACACACACACACACACACACACACACAGGCGTGCCGTATGTGCCCTCTGAGAACAGAAGGATTATCAGATCCTCTGAAACTAGTTTTACAGATCGTTGTAAGCTGCCACATGGGTACTGGGAACCAAACCCTGGTCCTCTGCAAGAGCAGCATTCACTCCCAACTTCTAAGCTATCTCTCCAACCTCCTCAACTCCTGCCCTCACTTTAGAGGAGGCAACTGAGGCCTAGAGCTTTGTGACTGACAGAAGGCCACATAGATAGTGAGTGACATTCAAGGCTAGAAAGCGGGTCTTTTTTTCTTCCCATTTTCTCCAGACCTAGAAATGCTCGCACACATAAAGACTGCCTAGCTGTCTTGAGAGAGAGTCCCTACTGGGAGCTAGAAGTGTGACCTCTAAGTGATCCCAGGAGATTAAACCTCTTCCAGCCTACAGCAGCTGGAGTGGCATTAAGAGCTGGCCTAGGAACTTAGTCCAACTCCAGCACGCCACCTGGTGGCTTGCACAGTCACCGGCGAGGCGAGACCATATCCCGGCTTCAAGTTTCCTTGAGCAGAGCTTGTTTGCAGGGAGAGCCCGTGCTGCATGTGCCAGCACTATTGTGAGCGCTCTGAGTTCTTTCAGTGGTTTGCGTGGACCCTAAAGGCTGCCCTGGTCCAAATTACGACTCCATTGTTCACTACCTGGGCAACTTTAGGCAAACTACCCAAGATTACGGTGTCTGTAAACTGAAGAGTGTCAGTAAAAGCACTGAGTATGGCCCTGGCTGTAGGGACTGCTCACTAAGGCTTTAATCATGGGTGCGATTTCACTGGGTCTCCCAGTGAACTTGTGAACTACTTGTATTTGGCCCTTTCAAAAGGAAAGTCAAGGTTAGCTGACAGGAGTAGGTAGGGGATAGTTAAATGACAAGCACCTGGTAGGAGAAAGGGGCATCAGGGGCTTGTGGGTGGGAGAGGTGGATGGAGGTGGCTGGCTGAGGAAAAACAAGTTTCCTGTCTCCGTCTGCCCTCCAGTTTATCAGCCTCTCTCAGGTACTACTTTGAGGTGCTTCACAAGCAGAACGATGAGGGCACTGACCACGTGGAGGTCGCAGTGAGTGCCTTTATCTCTCCTGGCCCCCACTCCCCAGCCACCCCACCCCCACCCCTTCCTCACGTGCCTTTCCCACCATTCCCTTCCCCGTATCTCTTGAACATTGTCCCAGATCCAACCTCTGTGCCCTTCCTCTAATTCCAGTGGAGACGGAATGACCCTGGAGCCATGTTCACCATCATTGACTCCCCCTACTTATCTCTCTTTACCAGTGAGTAGGCTCGGCCTGCCCAGAGGCACGGGGGGCTCCACTGGGGAGAGTGTGGTCCATGGTGAGGTCAGAGGGGTGGGAATAAAGTTAAGATGCGTAGAACAGGGGCTGGGGATTTAGCTCAGTGGTAGAGCGCTTACCTAGGAAGCGCAAGGCCCTGGGTTCGGTCCCCAGCTCCGAAAAAAAAGAACCAAAAAAAAAAAAAGATGTGTAGAACGGGGGAGAGTAAGAGCCTGGGGGACTTTACTTAAGAAAGGGTTAGATAGCCAGAACACCTGGTGGATGGTGGTGTCACACGCCTTTAATCCCAGCACTCAGGAGGCAGAGGCAGGCAGAACTCTGTGAGTTCCAGGCCAGCCTGGTCTATAGACAGAGTCTGATCCCCAGTCTCGGCTGTGATAAAGACTGCATTTAGTAGGGAGTGCGGACAAAGGGTCCCCAAGCAGTGGATGTTCACATGACATTGACAGGTGGCGTAAGAGACTCTGCTCACCCTAGAGGATGGAACTAGATTGGGTGGTAACATCTTTCCCTCTTACCAGAGAAGCCTTAAGTTCAAACCCCAGCACTGCCAGGAATACCCAGGAAGTTCTGTATAGGTGTAGGCTAAGTGAAGTTAAATAGTGTGGCTGAGTATAGGTTTCTGTCAGGTCAACAGTAAAGCATTTTGAGAAAGAGGTATCTTTTTCTAGTCTATACAAAATCATGATGTGAGCTGGCTATGGGGCAGAACAGGCTCAAAGGGTGCTGGCTAAAGCCACAAGTTACAGGGCGTCTGAGGGCAGGGGCCCAGGCATAGCCTGGGCTTTAACTGCAGGAATACAGAAGTTGTGCTTGAGCCACTTGCCCCACAAAGTATGCCTGGTTCTGTCAGAACCTACAGCTTCCTTCTGTTCTCTCCTCTCTGAACACAGATGAAACCATCTTAAGGATGGATGAGGTAGGCCATATCCCGCAGACAGCAGCCAGCCACGTGGGCTCCCCCAACTCTCCTCCCCAGGATGAGCAGCCCCCTGCTGACATGCTTCGACCTGACCCTCGGGACACCCTCTATCGAGGTAAGTCTGATCACCACATCAAGGCTCTCTGTGTTAATGGACAGGACTCAGGAGACCCGAAGTCACAAAATCCTTCCCCCTTTGAAGTGTAAAACAGCATAGATACCAAAAATATAAGAGCATTTATGTCCAATTCTGTGATTCTACAAACCGTTATAGAGTAGACATTTGTCTAATCACCACCCAAGACCAAAAATGGAATTAGAATTCAGAGCCCCTCATGAATTCCTCCCCCGCCACAAATGTCAGAGTCTCTTTATGAATCCCAACTCTTTTTCTGCTTGCTTTTCAAGACAAGGTTTCTCTGTGTCCTGGAACTCTGTAGACCAGGCTGGCCTCAAACTCACAGAGATGGCCTGTCTCAGTTTGAGGGCCAGGATTAAAGGCACCAACGCCCCCTGGCCTTGGATCCCACCAACTCTTATCATTCAGCGAAGAATCTGGTAGTCTCTTGCTTTGATGCTGAGGACTGAATCTGGGACACTGAGCTGAGTGTGCGCTCTACCACTGAGCCAAGTCCCCAGCTGGTCATGCTTACATTTTAAAAGCTGACAGTGCGCCCCATTTTTCCCCTTTAAAACAAAAGACGGTGACAGCCACATGTGTCGCCTATCTACAGTCCACGGTCGGGAGGATGAGGCAGGAAGATCCTGTCTCGTGAAAACTGGTTAGTGGAGCCATTCTTGGACCAAGGTCCGAAGTCCACTTAATGGGAGTACAGCAAGGTGAGGCCTTGTGGCCTCTCGAAGTGTCACTAGGCAGCGATCCACACTGTCCCTGTGTCTCTGCCCCGACCCCTGAGGAGTGGTGGCAGTTTCCTTGTGGCAGACTCAGCTGATAACCCCTGGATGGGGACCACAGTTTTCATCAGTGACTGTAAATGGAAGCTTCTTCAGTGGAGACATGGGGCATCTCCCTCAACCAGGAGCCTTTGTGGCCCTAAGATATCTGTGCTCAAACTTCTCCACACACTTCAATCCTCTTCCCTTCCTGTTCCCAGTGCCTCTGATCCCCAAGTCCCATCTGCGTCATGTTCTGCCTGATTGTCCCTACAAACCCAGCTACCTGGTGGATGGGCTCCCGCTTCAGCGCTACCAGGGCCTCCGCTTTGTAAGTCATGTCCCTAGACCAAGGAGGACTGGGAGAAGGCCTGCTGCCTGTGGCTGGGGGTGTAGGGGACAAGGGACGGACTAAAGCTGACTCTGTTTCTCATGTCCTTGCTCAGTAGATAGGATGGCCTCTCAGGTCCCTGGGCTGCGTTCCTGGACGGCTCACTAAGGTGGACTGTTCTGTAGAACTTGCAGATACCTTCTCGGCCTTAGAATCTGCCCCTCACCCCACCCCAAGTTCTGCAGCCTAGTGACTGCCCTGAGGGCCGCACAAAACCTATCCTGCTTGCCCGGTCCCAGCAACTGGGTAGCCATTCTAAACTCCTAGACAAGACACTTAGAGAAACGTTCTAGATGTGAATGGTAGCTTTATCTGTGTGGAGGCTAAGAGAGCAGAAAGAATATGATACACCCAGGTCGATACTGGAGACAAGAAGGGAGAGGTCAAGGGTCATGGCCAGGCCAGAGAGTAGGCGGACTGTAATTGAGGATATTTTTGATGGTGGTGAGCTCAGCCTGTGTTTAGGGGGCAACGGAAATGGGGTGTAGAACGGGCTCAGCATCATGAGATAAAGCCTCAGTGACAGAAGGAGGATTAGGTGGCAGAGAGGGAGCGGTCTCGATGGCAGCTAAGGGAGCCAGATGGCCCAAAGAGCTTCACTGTGAGCAGTTAGTTCTAGGGAGCCCAGAAGAGCAGACATGAGAAGACTGCGCGAGTCAGTGTGACTTTCAGCAGAGTGGCTGCCCTCCTCTCTCCAGGACTGGCTAGTCCAGGCAGGCTGGTTCCTCCCTAAGATCCCCCCCTCTGATGGCTGCCCTCATTTTTTCTGGTTTTAGGTTCACCTGTCCTTTGTTTATCCCAATGACTACACCCGCCTGAGCCACATGGAGACCCATAATAAATGCTTCTACCAAGAAAGTGCCTATGATCAGGACAGGTGGGTGGCACTGGGTGGGACAGGCGGGAGGACTTGGGGGCTCTGTAGGAGTCAGGAGAGCTGCCTAAGGTGGAGGGGGACCGCTCCACACTGAGGAGTCCTGGGGGGGGCGCCCTCCTCCTATGCGCATGTGTGTATACACCCTCACAGAACACGCCCCAGCCCCTCCATTGCCCTGGTAAAACCTGTGAGGAGTCTGGTGCCCATCCACATGTCCCTTCCTCCTGCAGGTCCGGCTTCCAGGAGTACATCAAAATGGACACGCCAGGCAAGCAGGGCCCGGAGCAGCCAGGTAGAGCAGAGAGTGCGGCTGAGGCTGCCGGGGCATGCCTAGCTGCGGGTGGTGGACGGAGGTCTCTTTCTAGGGAACATTGCAGCCATACAGTCTTGTACCTGAGGAGTTTAGCATGCAAAGCCTTTTGACCCATCTCCTCATCACAGTCTGGGGAGCAGAGAGCAGCACCCACACCTTCCATTTCAGAGCCACGTAGAGGGTGAAGCTTCTCATTCACTGGGGCAGCTGGAGATGTGGGTGGTTGTGGGGGACCCCATCTTTGATACACAACTGGGAAGCATGCTATAGAGAAGTTTTGTCCTGGCTCGTTCATGAGGAACGAGGTATGGCTGAGGCCCCTTGTTGAGACCTAAATGTTTCTGATACCAGTGAGGTACTTTATATAGTTCAGCTCACAACCTTCCGAGAGGGTTTTTTTTTTTTTTTAACCTTTTCCTTGTTAGCATATGTGCTTTTGTTTTGTTTGTTTTTTTTAAGATAGATTTATTTATTTATTTATTTATTTATTTATTTATTTATTTATTTATTTATTATGAGTACACTGTAGCTGTCTTTAGACACACCAGAAGAGGGCATCAGACCCCATTACAGATGGTTGTGAGCCACATGGTGGTTGCTGGGATTTGAACTCAGGACCTCTGGAAGAGTAGTCAGTGCTCTTAACCACTGAGCCATCTCTCCAGCCTCGTGCTTTTGGTTTTTAAGACAAGATCTCATGCTGGCATTCAAGGATAGCCAGGAATTTACTATGTAGACTAGGTTAGACTCAAATCTGTGATGGTCCCTCCTGTCTCTACCTGTGATTACAGGCATGTACCACCATGCTGCCTGTCAGTCTTGATGTAAATAACAAAACTGGGGGTAACTGAGGTAGAGTAAGTTGTCCAGGATCACCCAACAAGAGACCTCCCCATCCCCCATCCCCCACCGTGTGTCGCATGTGTGGCTGTGTGCTGTGCATGTTGAACACTGGAAGAGTTGAACACTCCTGAAATGAAGAATGGTTATTATTAGCAGGTTTGGAGGACGGCCTTCTAGAAGAATCCCAATACGAAGAAGCACCAGGGGAAATCCCCACCTCTCGAGACCGGAATGCTGGGACACAAGGGAGAAAACAAAAGACGACTTCCGCCCCAGGGCTGGGTGTCACTGACTACCACCTGCGGAAGCTCCTGGCTCGCACACAGAATGGTCCATTGGCACCCCTTTCCAAACAGAACTCTACAGCCACCTTTCCAAGCAGGACAAAGGACAACCCAGTCCGGCAGCCAGAGAAAAGGACAGGGAAAACTAGCCCTATGCCCAGTCGAGATTTAGGTGACAAGGTGGCCCGGAGGAACCTGCCTGTCATCCAGAGAGCCAGACCCACTGGTGACGGCCCTGGGAAGACTCTTGAGCAGTCCCAGTGGCTGAATCAAGTGGAATCCTTCATAGCTGAGCAGAGACGGGGAGACAGGATGGAGCCTCCGACCCCCAGCAGGGGCTGGCATGCGCAGGAGGACGTGGTCATAGCAGCGGACCAGGAAGGAGAAGTGGAGGAGGAGGAGGAAGGGGAAGACGAAGAAGAAGATATGAATGAGGTGTTCGAATATGTGCCTGTGTTTGACCCAGTAGTGAACTGGGGCCAGACCTTCAGCGCTCAGAACCTCGACTTCCAAGCCCTGAGGACCGACTGGATCGACCTGAACTGTAACACATCGGGCAACCTGCTGCTTCCGGAGCAGGAGGCCCTGGAGGTCACACGGGTCTTCCTGAGAAAGCTCAGCCAGAGGACCCGGGGGTAAGGTAAAGGGCTTCCCTGGGGCTGGGCCAGGGGTACACCGTTGCCCTCACGGCTGCCGTAAAGCGGGGTCCCTGCTCACCTTTGCTGGTATTCCAGGGTGTGAGAAGGTTGGTGCTCAGACTGGCAAGGTTTGGTAGTCTGGCATCTGCCCTCTGAGGAGGAGCTTGGGAAGAGAGAAGTGAGCAAAGCGGGCTGAAAGCATAAGGCCGAGCTTCAGATGGAAGGCTAGAAGGCTAGAGCTCTGTCCTCATCCACTGCCCTCTTGGATGTCATGCTGTGGCCCCTCCCATCCCTCATGTCCCCCTCCTTTATTTCTTTTCTTTTTTTTTTCTTTGTATTTACATTTCAAGTGTTATACTCTTTACTGGTTTCCTGTTCATAAACCCCCCCCATCCCATCCCACCTCCCACTTCTTATATAAAGGTGTTCCCCCACCCACTCCTTCCCCGCCCTGACATTCCCCTACCCTGGGCATCAAGCCTTGGCAGGACCAAGGGCTTCTCCTCCCATTGGTGGCCAACAAGGCCATCCTCTGCTACACATGCAGCTGGAGCCATGGGTCTGTCCATGTGTGTAGTCTTTGGGTGGTGGTTTAGTCCCTGGGAGCTCTGGTTGGTTGGTATTGTTCTTTTATGGGGTTGCAAACCCCTCCAGCTCCTTCAGTCCTTTCTCTAACTTCTCCAACAGGGATCCAGTTCTCAGTTCAATGGTTTGCTGCTAGGATTCCCCTCTGTATTTGTCATGCTCTGGCTGAGCCTCTCAGGAGACTGCTCTATCAGGCTCCTGTCAGCATGCACTTCTTGGCATTGGCAATATTGTCTAGGTTTGGTGGCTGTATATGTATGGTTTGGATCCCCAGGTAGGGCAGTCTCTGGATGGCCTTTCCTTAAATCTCTGCTCCAAACTTTGTCTCTGTATTTGCTCCTATGAATATTTTTGTTCGCCCTTGTAAGAAGGAGTGAAGCATCCACACTGGTCATCCTTCTTCTTGAACTTCCTGTGGTCTGTGAATTGTATCATGGGTATTCTGAGCTTTTGGACTAATATCCACTTATCAGTGAGTGCATACCATGTGTGTTTTTCTGTGACTGGGTTACCTCACTCAGGATGATATTTTCCAGTTCCATCCATTTGCCTAAGTATTTCATGAAATCATTGTTTTTAATAGGCGAGTAGTACTCCATTGTGTAGATGTACCACATTTTCTGTATCCATTCCTTTATTGAGGGACATCTGGGTTCTTTCCAGCTTCTGGCTATTATAAATAAGACTGCTATGAACATAGTGGAGCATACATCCTTGTCATATGTTGGAGTATCTTTACCCCCCTCCTTTATATTCCTTTTTTTAATCAGTCAAGATCTTTTCAGAGAAAATTTGCATACTATTAGTATGCTGGCATGTACAAAATGCTGGTTTTAAAAGAACCTTCACAGTAGAGCTCAGTTGCCACTGTGTCTCATAGTTAGTTCCAGGGCCCATTTGTTACTTTACTGTTAGCTCAGGTCCTGTGCGCACACCAACCAGGCAGGTGCTGCCCCACTGACCTGTGTCTTTAGCCCTTAAGTTACTGAGGCCTTGAATTCACAGTATAGTGCAGGCCTAGAACTTGAGCTCCTCTTGCCCCAGCCTCCAGAGCAGCTGGAATTACAGACCTGCACCCCGAGGCCTGAGAAAAAGGAAAGGAGAGGAAAAAAGTCCCCTCTGCTAATTATTCTAGAACAACTTTCCCACCATGGTTACTCCAGTGTGCTGTTCAACATGTAAATTATTTGTTCTTCAGTTCTGCCCATATTGCTCTGAAAGATTCTGCTTTTTTATGGATAATGATATAATGATATTCCATTCTCTCCATAAATCACTGTTGCTTGCCCATTCACTATGGATAAGCGTGTTGGTTTAACATTTCGGCGCTTGCTCCTGGGGCTACAGTGCACACATGAGAGCAGACGGCTTACACGTGCTGATGTCAGGCTCTTTGGGCAGTGGGACAGCTGGATCACTGGTCACTCCACTTGTACTTGTTTAAGGAATCACCATGATTCTTTCTTTAGTGGCCGCACCAACTTACATTCCTACCAACATGTAAGAGAGTCACTGTCTGCGTCCTCTCTAGGGGCCGCTGCTCTGTTATCTTATTTTAGTCATTTTGACAGCTCTCAGTCTTGCCAGGGTGGAGTGGTTTCGTTTTGATTTTACCCTGATGATTAGTGACACTGAATATTTTCTTATGTACCAGCTAGCCAGTTTTAAAAAGATTACTTGTTTTATGTGTATGAGTGTTTTGTCTTTGTATATGTAAGTACATTATGTATGTGCCTGATGCCCTCAGAGGCCAGAAGAAGATGCTGGATCTCTGGAACTGGAGTTACAGATGGTTGTGAGCCACCATGTGGGTGCTGGAAACCAAACCTAGGTCCTAGAAGAGCAAGTGCTATCAACCACAGAGCCACCTCTAGCTTTTCTTATCTGTTTGGGGTGTGTGTGTGTGTGTGTGTGTGTGTGTGTGTGTGTGTGTCCCCATGTCTGTGTCCCTTCTATGTCCTCTTCCTAAGTGCATATGCTACCATGCCCAGCCCTTTGTTTTTATATATGGCCTTGACTGGTCTGGAACTCGTTACTTACTATGAGGGCTGGCCTAGCCTTGGACTCTTAAAGCAAAACTCTTGCTTCTGCCTCCCAAATTCTGGAATTATAGGTATATACCTGGTTTTGGGGAGAGAGGAGGGGGGTTAAATATTATTTATTTACTATATATGAATACACTGTAGTATGAATACACTGTAGTTGTTTTCAGACAACTACAGAAGAGGGCATCAGATCCCATTACAGATGGTTGTGAGCCACCATGTGGTTGCTGGGAATTGAACTCAGGACCTCTGGAAGAGCAGTCAGTGCTCTTAACCACTGAGCCATCTCTCCAGCCAGGGAGAGGGAGGGGGAGGGGGAGGGGAGAAGGGAGGAGGAGGGGAAGGAAGGAAGGAAGGAAGGAAGGAAGGAAGGAAGGAAGGAAGGAGAGAGTGTTTTGAGACCAAGTCTTGTGCCTGGAATATAGATCCTGCCTGGTTATACAAAGGCTATCTGTCTGTTCTAGGGTAGAGAGGTGCTCAGTGGGTAAGAGCATTTACTATGAAAACTTTAGGGCCTGAGTTCTATCCCCCAGAAAGGTCTAGCATGTCATTGCTCAGACCGAGGCAGGTGGGTCCACTGAGATTTTCTCCAAATCTGTGGGGCTGTTTGCCCGGATGCCTAGTCTTCCTCTATTCCGACAGCCTTGTTCATTTGGCTTTTTTTTTTTTTTGCTGCCTGTGTGCTTTGAGGCTCCTGTTTACTCGTCCTTTGCTCAGAGCAATGTCCTGAAGCTTTACTGCTGCTTGCTTTTGTAGTACTGTCATTTCCAATCCTAAGTAGAGGGGTTTAAGCTTGGCCGACTTCCAGTTGTTTTTGAGTGGTGAGAAACGTGGGCTTGGCTTTCTTCATTCCTCTGCATGGGCAGTCCCCCGTTTCAGAAGCGGTTGTCTCCCAGACAAGGTGTGTCCTGCTGCCTTTGGTGCAAATCAGTTGGCTGTAAATGCCTGCTGTAATCCAGGTTCCCTGGCCCTCTCCATGGAGCTGCCTCTGAGGGTTGTTGTTGTGTTGGGTTCCCCTGTTGGGTGAGTTGTGTAAAATCCTCTCGGTGGATTTTTTCCCTTTAATCGGTGTGAGGTGACCTTAGTCTCTTCTGACTAGTTTTGGGTTGAGGTCTATGTTTTCGGATATTACAGCAGCACCTCTTTTCTGGCTTGTTTCGTTGGAACACTTTTGCCATCCTTTCAGCATAAGGGCGTCTTTATTTGATGGAGAGGCGTGCTTCTTGGAGGCAGCATAGATGAACAGAGTTTGCTGTTGTTTGACTTTTACTTTGATCCCATCCCTCCAGAGGCAGAGGCAGGCAGATCTCTGAGTTCAAGGCCAGTCTGGGCTACGTTGAGAAACTCTCATAAAAGAAAAAAAAAACATTTTTTATCCTTATTTTTATTATCCGTATATGACTTTTTGTCTATACGTATGTCCATATACCACATACTGCGTACAGTGTCTGCAGAGGCCAGAAGGTGTTGGGTCCACTATGCCTGGCATTACATATGGTTGCGAGCTGCTATGTGTACTGGAAATCCAATACGAGTCCTCTGGAAGAGTACCCAGTACTCTCAACTGCTGGGTCATCTCTCCAGACCCAGGATTTAGTCTCAGCTGTATGTCTGGGGGCGGGGGCAGGTATGTGGCTACAGATGCCCTCCGTATCTAGAAAAGCCTGGCCGATGCCCTGGAGCTGGATGACTAATTCACCTGGCATGGGTGCGGGCAACCAACTCAGGTCTTACAAAAGAGCAGCAAACACTTTTAACCACTGAGCCATCTCCCCAGTCCCTGGTTCCTGTATTTTAGTCCATTATATTAGCCTGTATTTTTTTTTTTGACTGAGGAATTGAGACCATTAATGTCCAGGGTTCCTGAAGGTGTATTAATTCCTATCATTTTGATGACTTTTCTTAATGTGGGCCAACTCCTTCTCAAGCAGTCTATCACCAAGGCTGCTCGTACAGTGAGCCTTAGCGCTTTGGGGCCTTAGTGACCATTGTGCTTCAGGAGCCGCACTTTAGACGAAGGAGACAGAGAGGCTTAGGGAGGGTGCATTTCTAATATGAGCCTCTACAGCTAACCGATGGCAAAGCAAAGACAAGAACCAGGATTTCCTGACAACTGGCCCCACAGACTTCTCCCACTGCCCTGTGCTCACCCCAGCTGCCCTCTGTGCCACAGGAGATACCAGCTGCAGCGCATTGTGAATGTGGAGAAACGCCAGGACCGGCTGCGTGGAGGGCGCTACCTCCTGGAGCTTGAACTGCTGGAAGGCCAACGCCTGGTGAGGCTCTCAGAGTATGTGTCCACTCGAGGCTGGCGGGGAGGTGACCCTGCTGGCCGGGAGGACACAGAAGCTCGGAACCTGCAGGGCCTGGTCTGGAGCCCACGCAGCCATCATAGACAAGTCTCAAATGCTCAGGATCCAGAGCCCAAGCTATGTTGGCCCCAAGGTTTCTCCTGGAACCATCGAGCTGTGGTCCACTTTATTGTGCCTGGTAAGCCCTTGCAGGGTGGGGTCCTGGTTCCTACCACAAGTTCTCCGTCTGTTTTACTGATTTGATCTCCCAACTGGATTTAAAAAACAAACAAACAAATTGAACGTCATTGTGTGGTTAGCGAACAGTGGAACTGAGATCTGGTGCTGAGTTGAGGCTAGAACTTTCTGTCATGTAGGCTTCCGGGTTGGAGGTGAGCATCGACTTGGGTTGTTGTTGAAGAAATAAGAGTGAGGGTATTATACAGAGTGGGATTTATTTGCGCGCGCACGTGTGTGTGTGTGTGTGTGTGTGTGTATGTGTGTCTCAGTGTGTGTGTGTGTGAGTGTGTGTGTGTGTGAGTGTGTCTCAGTGTGTGTGTCAGTGTGTGTGTCTGTGTGTGTGTGAGTGTGTCTCAGTGTGTGTGTGTCTGTGTGTGTGAGTGTGTCTCAGTGTGTGTGTGTGTCTGTGTGTGTGTGAGTGTGTCTCAGTGTGTGTGTGTGTCTCTGTGTGAGTGTGTGTCTGTGTGTGTGTCAGTGTGTTGTGTGTGTCAGTGTGTGTGTGTGTGTGTGTGTGTGTGTGTGTGTGTGTGGTATTGGAGATCAGATTTAGGGCCTGCCTCACTGTAAGGCACGGAGCCACACCTCCTACCCTAGAGTGGTCTTTATAATGAGAAAGGAAAACAGAAGACAGCGTGTAACAATGTAACCATGCAGGACAAGAGATGAACAGCATGAGCGGGTAGCTGGTCTGTTAAAGCTGGTCAGGGTTGCCATGATGAGTCTCACCCAAGACTGACTCCCAGGCAGTGCCCCAGGGGATGTGCAGGAAGCTGAGCTGTAGAAGTTCCAGTGTCTGGCGAGCCCCACCCCTTCCTAGGGTCTCTGGGCTGCCTGCTAATGGATTCTTGTAGTTACCTTATCTCCTGATAAAGGTTGATGGGGCTCCAGACTTAGGTTTGAGCTGAGAGATGTTTGCCCTTCCTTAACTCTTGCCATTTTCTTCTTGCCTGACCTCCCTGGATAGTAAAGAACCAGGCTCGCTGGGTGCAGCAGTTCATCAGAGACATGGAGAGCCTGTCCCAAGTCACTGGAGACTCACGTTTCAGCGTCATTGTCACAGACTATAGCAGTGAGGACATGAATGTGGAGATGGCTCTGAAGAGGTCCAGACTGCGGAGGTAAGGAAGACCTCTGGCTGCACTGCTTTTCCCGTTCCTGATGTCCCAGGACCGCTGCTCAGAGTCGAACTAGAGGCCATAGCTCTGAGTACCGATACCCAGCTGCTGCCCACAACCCAGCAGCAGCCACTGTCTTTATTGTGTGCCTTCCAGCTTCCTTCAGGGCCCCTACAGCTGAATCCTCACACCCGGCCCCACGTTTCTTCTCTTCCTGCAGCTACCAGTACCTGAAACTGAATGGAAACTTTGAGCGCTCTGCTGGACTACAGGCTGGCATAGACCTGGTGAAGGTAACAGGGGCTTGGGCGATCAGGAGACTAGTTAAGAGACAGAGGGTGTGAAGGAGTCAGCTGCTTGGCAGGGCAAGGGTTGGGACATAGGACTACGCTTGTCACATTCAACTACTGTCACAAGATAACCTGAGTGTCCTTGTTTGTTTCCTGTTGCTATGATAAACGCCGTGACCAAAAGCAGCTTGGTAAGGAAAGGGTGGATTGGTCCACACATCTGGATCGTGGTGGATCATTGAGGGGTGTCAGGGCAGGAACCGTGGAGAGAAGGTGCTTACAGTCTCCCCCTTTCTAGCGTGATCAGCTTTAATTTCTTAAAGAAGATTCATTTATTTACATGTTTTATGCATATGAGCGCTCTATTTGCATGTATGGCATGTATGCCTGCATGCCAGAAGAGAGGATCAGACAAGAGAGAGCATCAGGTCCCATTACAGATAGCTGTGAGCCACCATGTGGTTGCTGGGAATTGAACTCAGGACCTCTGGAAGAGCAGCCAGTGCTCTTAACCACTGAGCCATCTCTCCAGCCCATTTTCTCACTTTCTCATACAACTCCTCAGGGGAGGCACCAATTACAATGGTCTGGACCCTCCCACATCAATCATGGATCAAGAAAAGGCCACGCAGACTTGCCCACCATTCAGTCTGATGGAGACATTCTCTTCATTGAGTTTCCTTTTCCCTAGATGACCCTAGCTTGTGCCAAGTTGGGGGGGGGGGGGAAACAAAACGAATCAGCACAGTGAATTAAATGAAGATGAAGTTTGTTACTTATTGTTTGTTGTGCCTAGAACTGTACTCAAGGCCTTGCGCAGACTAGGCAGGCACCCTTCCACTGAGCTATGGGAGCCTCTGAGGAAAGGTTCATCTGGTTCATGGTCACTTTGCCCTGTTGCTTTTGGGCCTGGGATGCCATGGATCATGGCAGAAAACACATGGCAGAGGACACCGCTCACCTCATGGCCCCAGTGAAAGAGAAACGTCTGGGACCCCAATATCCTTGTACCTCTTAGTGATTTAAATTCTCCCCGTTAAGTCTCACCTCCTACAGGTTCCACTAGTTCCCATAGCACCACAGGCTGGAAAACAAGTCTTTATCACGTGACACTTGGCAGAAACCTCCAAACGGTAGCAAGGAGTGTCCTTGGCACTACATTGCAGACCCAGCTCTACAGGGAACTCAGTAAATAATGAGGAAGTTTTTTCCCCGTTAGAATCCCTAGACTCCATAAAACAGGACAGGAGTTAGATATCGTGGGGTACATGCCTGTAACCCCAGCTCTCTGGAGGCAAGACAGGAGGCTCGTGAGTTAAGGCCAACCTGGACTACACAAATGCCAGGTGAGTCTTTGCAAGATAGCATGACTCTGTCTCAACAGAAAGAGAAAGTAGAAGAGGAGTCTGAATTCACCAGGTTCTGCCACAGAAGATGGTGGAAATCTGCCTAGTGTTTAGCTTTGTGTAAGCTGTCAGTGGCTCCAGCCTCCCAGTGCTGGTCCAGAGGTCTGCTGACCTTGCCTTCTCCATCCCCAGGATCCGCACAGCATCATCTTTCTCTGTGACCTGCACATCCACTTCCCAGCAGGAATCATTGATACCATCCGGAAGCACTGTGTGGAGGGCAAGATGGCCTTTGCCCCCATGGTGATGCGGCTGCACTGTGGGGCCACCCCACAGTGGCCTGAGGGTGAGTCTCGCCCTGGGCAAGGGAGGAGCATCTGACACCAAGGCTGGGAAAGTTTATGTCAGCATCTTTCCGTCCTGCCTTCCTGTCTCGTCTGAGCTCTGGACAGACCCCAGGCGCTACGGACAGCCACAGCGACAAGTGAAGCGGTGGCACTGTCCTCCTCCCCAGCATGCATCCATCTGACATCCGTGCAGTATCTGCTCCATGGATGCTGTGCCCAGGGAAACAGGAAGGTAGAGACAGGAAGTAGATGAGAAAACCACCTCTCAGCTGCCAGAAGGGCTGCTTGGGTCACATCCTAATCGCCGGACGACAGTCGGGTTGTGATGTTAGCCATGGTCACAGCTATGTTTGCCCCAAGTCCTCCTGGGGGGAGGGGACTTCCCTAGACAGGCCAGGGGCTTCCTTGGCTAGCATCTCTGTACCTGTGCCCCCCAGTCTCTGCCATCAGAGCCTGTGGGAGGGAACACAATGCCCAGCTCATCTCAGCAGTGTCTCGTCTGTCCACAGGCTACTGGGAAGTAAACGGATTTGGCCTCCTCGGCATCTACAAGTCAGACCTGGACAAGATCGGGGGCATGAACACCAAGGAGTTCAGAGACCGCTGGGGAGGGGAAGACTGGGAGCTGCTGGACAGGTGATGTTGGAGGAGGGTCTTTAGGGATCTGCTAGAGCTCCAGTGGCCAGAGCCACAGAACCTTGCTGCCGATTCCCAGGGCACAGGAAAGTAACCCTCCAGGAGGTTAGCGTCACCAACATGCTGGTTGTGTATCCCACAGAGGGGGATGATACGTCCGGTGTATGTCACAGTTTGAGTGGCTGGTTGTGTCGTCAGGGGCCAAGCAAGGGCCTGGAGCTAGATAATGAAAATGATGTTCTTAGGGCCCGCGGAGCTCTCGGAAAGATGAGGATTCTCCCAGCCAGGGACTGTGCTTTTTCCAGCCACAGCTGCTGGGGGAGAGGCCGAAAGCTGTAGAGGATGCTGGGAAACAGGCCAAAGGTCGGGAGTGAGTTGGGGTCAGCGAAATAGGCAAGTATGGATCCTTAAATGGCAATTGGATATCTAGGGGGTCTGGATTCCTGCAGGTGAGGAAGGAGGAGGGGGTTTTGAAAAGAAGTAATCGTCTCAGAGAAGGAGAGGGCCAGGCATATAGGGCATTCATTTGCTTAGCACGAGTGAGGCCTTAGTCTCAATTTAAACCCAGTACTAAAGAGAAAAGGTGTATGTACAATATATCCACAGGTGTGTGTGTGTGTGTGTGTGTGTGTGTGTGTGTGTGTGTGTGTGTGTGTGTGATTTGCTATTCTTTTATTGTTGTGACAAAGTACCTGACTGAAGCAACTTAGGGGAAGAAGATTTGGCTAGCGGGTTCATCGTCAGGGAAGGCATCTCAGCCTCCTGGAGATAGGAGCTCCTGACATCTTGGGCAGACTAGGAAGCAGAGAGAGGACTGGCCTGGAACTAAGACAGCCTAAAGCACATAACCCAGTGCATACCGTGCACACACTCGTACATTAGTGTCCTTAGCCCAGTGCGGTGGCTTATGCTGCTAGCCCCACCCAACCGGGAGCTGGAGGTAGGAAGACTCATTAGTTAGAGGCCAGCCTCGGCCAGCCTGGGCTGCACAGGAAGACACCACCTCAATCCCACATCCCCCCAGAAAAGAAAGGAAAGAAGAGAAATGGGAGGATGCAGGGAGCAGTGGATTCAGCCAGGAAAAGCGTTCTGGCCAGAAGCAGTGCTGTGCGGGACGCCAGGCTGTGGGAGTGGGGGGAAATGGTGGCACTGAGGATATTTCTCCCAAATTCTATGTGAGTCCTTTTTTGAGAGGTTTGTTCCCAAGAGAAGGGGAAAGAGAAAGAGAGGTTGTAACCTTGAGATATGAGCTAAAAAGGGGGAAGGGAGCCTGTGACTGCCGGAAGGGTGTCCACGAGAAGGAGAAAGGGATGAGACCAGAGGCACCATGGGCATGCTATTTCCTGAGGCAGGAGGCAAGGTGGGTTTTTATAATTGGCCATTGCTTCGTTCCCAAGGTCTCATTTCTCCTCCTTACCAAACTCCTGTACTCTGCATGGTTGTCTCCATTTCTCAGAAAGGAAACCGGTCATGAAGGGCAGTTGATTACTTGTCTCTTCCCTCTCTCTGTAAAGCATCAAAAGCCTAAAACCCAAGCCTGCTTTGATTTCCCTCTGGAGGGAAGAATAAGGAATGTTGAACTACTGAGAGTTAAAGGTGGGGTAGGGAGAGTTTCTGTCACATCACAGTAGACCCCGAAGCAGATGGGAACCCAGTGTAGCAGTTACTGTCTCGTATGACCTTCGTGCTGGGCTTTGTGCTTTGATGCAGACCTCCAAGGTAGTTCTTAACCCTCCTGCTGTCTTTGCGGCCTGAGGAAAGGGCTTCCTCTGGTTCCATCTAGCTGCAGTCCAGTTAGAAGTATAGGCCTCCTCGGAAAGAGACCCCACCACTACTGCCTGTGCAGATGAAAGCCTTGCCTAGCCTGTGCGAGACCCTGGGTTTGATCCCCAGCGCTGTGTGGCTTTACCTGTAATCCCAGTCTTTTTTTTTTTTTTTTTTTTTTTGTGGTTCTTTTTTTTCGGAGCTGGGGACCGAACCCAGGGCCTTGCGCTTCCTAGGCAAGCGCTCTACCACTGAGCTAAATCCCCAACCCCGTAATCCCAGTCTTAAGAAAGGTGAGAAGAATCTTTAGTTTGAGGCCAGCCTGGGTTGCATGATAAGATGATTTCCTCCCGCACCACAGACAGGAACAGGAGAAAAGTCTGTGGGTGGATTCTCCAGTTCCTGTCTGCTGATACTGTAAATGGAATAGGTGTGTGCTGGAAACTATTCTGAGGGCTGCAAATGTAAATCCATCATGTGTGTGTGTGTGAGTGTGTGTGAGTGTGAGTGTGTGTGTGAGTGTGTGTGTGAGTGTGTGTGTGAGTGAGTGTGTGTGAGTGAGTGTGTGTGAGTGTGTGTGAGTGTGTGAGTGTGTGTGAGTGTGAGTGTGAGTGTGTGTGAGTGTGAGTGTGTGTGAGTGTGTGTGAGTGTGTGTGTGAGAGTGTGTGTGAGTGTGTGTGTGTGAGTGTGTGAGTGTGTGTGTGCGAGTGTGTGTGTGAGTGTGTGTGTGTAATTAGAGGGGGCGAGTGTGTATATATAGATACACAGATTTATAAAATTATTGTCTTCTTTTAGAGAGCGAGATCTTTGACTCAGCTGTCTGAGTCACACAACTGGGATTTCATCCCAAGCAGACCGGCTCCGCTGAACCTGGCTTGCTTAAGGGAAGCAGCCAGAAAAAGGAAGGCAGGGTCTGACAAGCTTGTGGAAGAGCGGGTCCCTCAGGGGCCCAGCTGCTCCTGGGTGCCTGTTGCCTGGGTACTGTTGCGTGCCTACTTCTGCCGGCTCACACCGCCCTTTCCCCTGCAGGATTCTCCAAGCGGGCCTGGAAGTGGAGCGGCTCTCCCTCAGGAACTTCTTCCATCACTTCCATTCCAAGCGAGGCATGTGGAACCGTCGTCAAATGAAGATGCCGTGACCTGGGGGCCAGCGCTTATAGCTCCTTGACTTGCCGTTGACCCCAGTGCCCTGTTCGCTGCTGAGGAGGGACTCTGAGGAACTGAAGCCTCAGCCCTAATTGCTCTCTCTAGCGGGAGCTGTCTCTTCGTGCAGGGACGAGGGAGCGCCGAGGCTCCTCTGAGGCTCACTGAGTTGACAGTTGACAGACGGAAAGGATGGGCAGTGAGGGCAGGAGGACGACGCCTGCTTGGGTAGACTTCAAAGGTGCATTCCCACAGCCCGGCACTCCTCACAGGGAGTGGTGGCTGTGAACCGGGAACTTAAATGGGACAGATTTTATTTGGGGTGGAGGGTGGGGGAAAGGTGGGTAAATTTTTTTTAACAGAGAATGAAGACTTCTATCTAGACCCAGCATCGTCTGGGGTGAAACTGTGCATTGCAGACCTCAAGCCTACCCTGAGGTGCTGGTCCCATGCAGAGTACTTCCAGCTCCAGGCCCAGCCTGTGCCTTCTAAACCTGCACATCTCTCCTGGTGTCTACCGAATGGCTGGCCTTAACCCAATCGGGCCATTAACCCGACTCGGACAGACAGCGAGCTCCCTAGACTGGAAACCAACACTGATGGCATCTTCCTACTGCGCTGGGGTGTCAGGCGGGAATGGGTGGGCAGTGGGCCCATTCTCCTGAGTGTCTGACACGAGCTGTGTAGGACAGCAAGGTCAAGCAGGTAGAGAAGCGTCCCTTCTCCTTGGCTCTCCCGCCAGGTAAGGCCTGGAGAGAATGGGAAGGTGTCACCTAAGCTGACATGAGTAGCCTCTCAATTACTTAAGGGAGACTTAGGGGTGGACTCAAGCAGTAGAGAGAGTCAAAAAGGAAAGGACATCTGTACTGCAAGCCTCGTGCACTCCTGCAGAGGGAGCCCAACCTCCCTCCCTCCCTCCCTGAGGAGATGAGGTAAAACCTGGCCCTCAGGAAAAGGGCAGGGTCAGAGATGGGGAGGAAGAACTGGAAAATGGCTAAGTTTCAAGGAGAGCAGCCTGTACCCTCTGTCCCTCTGCTGTCACATACTTACCTGTGCTGATAACCCCAGTGCTCTCTGGCTGGGGACTTGCTGCTGCTGCTGCTGCTGCTGCTGCTGCTGCTGCTGCTGCTGCTGCTGCTGCTGCTTCACCGGTGGTGCATTGGATGCTGGGTATTGAACTCAGTCTGTGAAGGGGGGTTTGGGGGAAGGGGGTTGGGACACCACCTTTCTGCTGTGAGAAATGGCTTGTGGGTATGCAGCAGGGCCACTCCAGAACCTGACTACTGTGCTGTGAATTAAGAGTGCAGCACTTGGAGCTGCAGGACCCACGTGGCAGGCTCTGAGTGCCAGGAACAGAGCTTGGCACATCCAAGGTGGGGCCCTCTGGGAAGCCACTGGGCCTTTCTCTTAAGCTATCAGAAGGGCAGGGTGGTTCTGTTTATGGGCTGTGGCTTTTTCTCACCCCTGCTCAGGCCCTCTGCCCTTTAGAAAAGGCACAGGAAGTAGGCTAGGGCTGCATTTGAACAGCTGGAGTGCCAGGCTTCTCCCTAAAGACATGAACTTTGGGCCTTGTGCTAGAAGCCACAGCCGATGGCAGCAGCCCTCCCATTCTGTTCCTGAGGACTAGGATCTCCCTGGGCCTCCCCAGCCCTGCTCACCCCCTCCCAGGTCCAGTGCCTTGCATTTGATGTCTGTTACCTCCTCACCATCTGCCTTAAGGGAAAGGAAAGGGCCGTGGGTGGGGAGAGGGAGGAGGGTATTAAAGTCAGCATCTTAGAAAACAAATGGCTGTTTTCTTCTTGCCCAATTGAGGTAGGAAAGGGTTAGGTGGGAGAGCCAGGGGTGTCCCTAAGCCATTTGTGTCCCTCAGCTGTCTGATCGGTGACAGGCTAAGGACCATCCCTTGCCTTCTGCCTTGACTCCTGGTTTGTTGCTTGCCAGCAGAAGAGACAAGCTTTCTCTGCTGCCCTTGGGAAGGACACAGCAGTGTCCTGACCATGTCAATGAGTCTCAGAAGACCAGGTTTAGTTCTGAGGTTGTGATCTCAGCTAGAAAACTCCCCCAAGACACCCCCACTGAGGAAGGTGAGCTAGAAAAGTGCAGCTGTAACCCCAACACTTGGAAAGCTAACAGGAAGATCAGGAGAGCAAGGCTAGCCTAGGCGACTTGGCAAGAAACTGTCAAAGTGAATAGATAAACATTAGAAAATCTTTCCTGTGTGAATTGAAGAAGCCCTACTAAGGCTTCAGAAGTGTGGGTTGGCCTTCCCAGTTATGTTTGAACTAGGCAAAATTTTTCAAGATTTTATTTTATGTGTGTGGGTGTTGTGCCTGCATGCCTCTGTACTACCTGTGTGCCTGGTGTCCAAAGAGGCCAGAAGAGGGCGTTAGATTTCCTGGAACTGGAGTTCATGTAGTTCAGGTGGTTGTAGGTCACCAGGTAGGTGCTGGAAATTGAACCCAGAATTTCTGGCAGAGTAGCCGGTGCTCTTAACCGCTCAGCCGCCTCTCTACTCCTTCCGCGCCCCTCCCCTTTTCTTAAATGTTTTTAGCTGGGTTTAGTGGTGTATGCCTTTAATCTCAGCACTCCAGGGGCAGAGGCAGGCAGGTTTGAACCCAGCCTGATCTACATAGTGAAATCCAGGCCAACCAGAATTGCAGGGTGTGACCCTGTCTCAAAAAAAAAAAAAAAAAAAAAAAAAAAAAAAACCCAAAAACTTAAATGTATTCATTTAGAGTGTGTGTGGTATATGCTTGCCACAGTGCACACTGGAGGTCAGAGGGCAGCTTTCAGTGATTGGTTCTTGTCCCTCCTCACCATGTGGGGTGCCTCAGGCTTGGCCACAAGGGCCTTTGCTCACTAACCTTCCCACCAGCAGAAAATCTGTATTTTTGTTGTTGTTAAGATTTATGTTTTTCGGAGCTGGAAAGATGGCTCAGTGGCCAAGATCAACAACTCTTCCAGAGAACTCAGGCTCAGTCCTCAGCACCCACATGGTGGCTCACAATTGTCTGTAACTCCAGTTCTAGGAGACCTGACACCTTTACACAGACATACATGCAAGCAAAACACCAATGCACATAAAATGAAAATAAATTATTTTTAAAGAGAGATGGTGTTCCGTGTATGTTAATGCTCTGTCTGCATGTACATATGCACACCAGAAGAGGGCATTGGGTCCCATTATAGATGGCTGTGAGCCACCATGTGGTTGCTGGGTTTGAATTCAGGACCTCTGGAAGATCAGCCAGTGCTCTAACCACTGAGCCATCTCTCCAGCCCCAAACGTTTATATTATTAGAACACACCTAAGAGACAGCGTTAGTGTGAAGAGTGGAGTATATTTATAGTAGATGCTTTAAAAGGCTGTGTGTGTATTCGGCAGTCCAGGACACA
Source organism: Rattus norvegicus (assembly GCF_021556685.1). NCBI lineage: Eukaryota > Metazoa > Chordata > Mammalia > Rodentia > Muridae > Rattus > Rattus norvegicus. The sequence goes on along the minus strand of NC_141537.1, from coordinate 155,469,136 downwards.
GTGACCTCTGTCACCGTATAGACAACAAGCCTTTTTGAAGATGGAGATGATGAGGGTGTCCGCGCACCAGCCTGGTTTAGAACCCATAGGATTGAAGACAGCAAGACTAACTTGGTGGATTTTCAGATACCTTTATAGATAGATTCCATTTTGCAGAAAGGGAATATGGAGGGAAGGAGTGCAGTGCAACCAGAGTGCCCGGATGCTGCCTCAGCAGACGGAGTTACTGTTGGTGGAAGAAGCTCAGGCCTCCAGACCAAGATGCAATTATGTCACCCAGTAAAGGGGCGAACCTTAACTCTGGTGCTGTGGGTGAGAGGCAGGGGCATCTCCATTGTCCCCGAAGCTCTCCAGGAGGCTGTTGGAAGTGCTAGTTAGCCTGACAGGTCAGAAACAAAGGCTGAAGTGGCTTTAGACCCAGCTCCTGCAGGAAAAGCAGACAAAAGGTAATAAGGAGGTTGGGGGTGGGGTGGGGAGGCCCTTCTGGATTTGCACCCACCAGTTAATGTAAGCAAAGAATGGGGTGACTTCTTCGGGGTTGGGGATTTAGCTCAGTGGTAGAGCGCTTGCCTAGGAAGCGCAAGGCCCTGGGTTCGGTCCCCAGCTCCAAAAAAAGAACCAAAAAAAAAAAAAAAAAAAAGAATGGGGTGACTTCAAACACCCTCAAGTGCAGTTTCCAGCCTGTTCCTAGGAAGTATTGAGGATGTACTGTGCTGTAAGACAACACCAAGTAGAAACCACAGCTCCATCTTTTTCCTGCTAACAGGCCACAACGGCCACTAACCACACTGGCCCTCCACTCCATCCCAAGCTATGGGTGGAGGGGGGGGGTCTGCCTTAAAAACGGCAGGGTGTGGCACACCTGTCATCTTTGGCTACACAGGAAGCTTAAGTCTAGCTTGGGTTACAAGAGACCCTGAAAGCAAACTGCAACAACTGAAGGACAGTCACCCCTTCAGAGCAAAGGTCTCAGGGTGGGTTTCACATAGTCCCCCTCACGATACAGGTACTGACTGTGGGAGGCTCATACCTATAACCCAGCACTCAGGGTACACCTAGGGAGGCCTACACCTCTATCCCTCATGACTTATTTGCTGTGGCAGCCCTATTCCTTTATACCAGCACTTGCAAATGTACTGTGGGAGGCTCGAGCCTATAACATGCCACTCATGGTGCAAATCCTGAGCGAGGCCCATGCCTTAAACCAGCACCAATTGTGAAAATTCTGTTGGAGGTGAACACTTGTACCAACATTCAGTGTGCACGTGTAGGCTTGAGCCTGTAACCTGGCACTCAAGCTACATGCATAGCTCGTGGATGTAACACAACCATTCATGGTACATGCATCATGGGAGATTTACACATGTACCCCATCCCCCATCATGTGTGTACTGTCAGAGGCCCGTCAATTCTGTAAGGACTCCCTTGCCCACAGGCATATAGACCTTCCCCCTTGGTGTGGGGGAGGGAGACCCCTCCTACTCCCACCTCCAGAGCCAGAGAAAGTCAGTTGTGAGCCCTGGGATCTGGTCGTCCTCCTCACCTGGGACCTAGGTGGACATTAAATAGGATTGCTGGAGGTCCTGGCAGCCACGGAACCTGTCTTGTGTGCCCCAAAAGCAGTGATAAAAATGTTGATGACCACAGTTATGAAGACCAAGGTGGTGGCAGCATTGTTGAGCTGGTTTAAACGCCACTGGTTTTCTACCTCATTCAGGTTCAGCCTGGCTGTGGAGACAAGGAGATCGGGGTGGGTGGTGGTGACGGTGGGTAAGGATCGATCCATCCAGCAGGGCCAAAGCCTGGAGCTTCCCTCTACCCACCCGTGAATTTGGAGACAACCTGGCTTTGGAGACCTACCAGGAAGAAATGAAGTGAAGAATTTCACTGGACTGAAATGTGTTCAAGTCTTCTAACACATGAAGCATCTACGGGGTGATTCGTAGGGTGGGCATTGGGAGCAAAAACATGGTCTACAAGGGGAGGAGCGCTTACAATACAACGGACATAAGGAACTGCCACTAGCTAGTGGGTCAGTCATTATTCAGCTGTCGAGGAGTGCCCACCCATGGGATATGAGGAGATAGGACAGAGAGTGCCCTTGGTTAGGATCTGTTACTAGGCAGAGAGGTGTAACACCTCTGTTAGGTGGCTGGGAAGTTTCACGTGCGATACAGGGAACTTTCCTACCACTAGGGGGCGCCAAGACAGAAAGGCTTGCCTGACTCCAGGCTGGGCTCCTTACCGATGACCACAAGAAGGATGCCAATGACCACTTGCAGGAGCAGGGAGGCGCTGATGAGGGTGAGGAGGGTGGTGTAGTACTGCGAGAATGGCCCTTGCTCCAGGACTGATTTCAGCCGCATGGCATTGGACATAAAGAGAGCCACATCCAGCATGCTCTCTGCCACACTCTTCTTGGTGGCATAATGGTTCAGGTTGATGTGCCTCTGGTTCCCTCCGGGTGTGGAGTGCCTGTGCTGTGAGAGAGGAGAATCTGCTAAAGGGGCTATGAGGGACTGAGGAGAAGACGGGGGTTTTAATATCCTTCCCAAAGGCCATGAAATGTCCTCTTAGGTGACAGTGGCAGCCTCCCTGCTCAGCTTATGCCCTGCAACCAATGAAAGTTTGGGTGGATGAGGAGGTGAGCGGTGGACGGACTGCTGGATGGACGGATCGGCAGATGGGACTGCCATGGAGCACTCAGCTCTGAGTTAACTAACCCAGCATCGCGATGTCTGTTTCCCTATTCCCGTACACCTTCACGTAGTCAGATGAAGACACACAACAGAAGGCGATCTGAGACCTGGCTGAAATGGAACTGACACTTCCTCCAGAACGTCCAGCCCCACCTTAGCCAGTCCCTGGGTCACGAGTCCTAGAGCTTCCTTCCCACTCCAGCACACACTGACTGGCAAACGTGGGCTGTTAGAAAACACATCAGAGCAGCAATGCGTATTCGTTGAAAGCTCTTAACTTCACAAATTGTTTGGGGAGACTGGAGATGTAGCTCAGTGTATAGTGCTTCCCAGCAAGGTTTCAATTCCTACCATTGCTGAAATAAATTAATTTTAAAAATTATTTTTAAATAATTTGGTCTGTTTTGTTTTGTTTTTTTTTTTTTCCCCCAGGGCTGGGGACCGAACCCAGGACCTTGCCCTTCCTAGGTAAGCGCTCTACCACTGAGCCAAATCCCCAACCCCAAAGGTATCCTTTCTTATTTTTTTTTTCCGGAGCTGGGGACCGAACCCAGGGCCTTGCGTTTGCTAGGCAAGCGCTCTACCACTGAGCTAAATCCCCAACCCCTTGTTTTGGTTTTTTAAGGCAGAGTGTCTCTGTTTAGCCGTGACTGTCCTAGATCTCCCTTTGTAAATGAGGCTGGCCTTGAACTCAGAGATTTGCCTGCCTCACCCTAACCCCTCAGTGATGGGATTAAAGGTATGCACCACCACTGCCCTGCTAAATAAAATTAATTTTGAGATCTAAAATCAAGTTCTTGTTCTCACTAATTCTAATATCCCAGAAGGGGATATTAGGACCTTTGTAGACACTCAAGAGTGCTTGGGAGATCAATATAGCAACGGGAGATCAATATAGATCTGCTTGGGGCAGATGGAGCTAGAAGGGGCCCCAGAGGCAGGAAGACTCTAAGTGATGTGATCTCGCAGGGCATGGTGGTGGCCACCCATAATCCTAGAATAGAAGGCTGAGTGAGAGGAGCATGTATTTGAGGCCAATCTGAGCTACATGAGACCCTGTCTCAAAACACAAGGGCCAGTGAGGTGGCTCAGTGAGTAAAAGTACTTGCCACAAAGTCTGACAACCTAAAATCAATCTCCAGGATGTAGGGGGGGGGGGGCTGTGGATAGAGAGATCACTGAGTGGATGGACAAACTGTAGGTAAACGTATGGACAGGTCGGTGCATGGACTGGGATGGATGGGTGGATGAGAGAGACAAGATTATACCTAGGCCTTCTGAGGCAGAGAAGCCTGTTCAGTCAGAAGCTTTGGGCCTTAAAGGAAACCAGCTGTGATAGCTCACATCTGAAATCCCAGCACTTGAAAAGCAGAGACAGGATTACCACAAATGTAAGGCCAGCCTGGGCTAAGTAAATGGGACTGGCTAGATGGCTCAACAGGTAACCATGCCTGCTGCCCAAAGTCTGAGGACCTGAGCTTGATGCCTGGATCTAGGGGTGAAAGGAAATGCCCACTCCTCAAAACTGTCCTGACACCTACACACACATGCCATCCTGACACCTACACACACATGCCATCCTGACACCTCCACATGCTATCCTGACATCACTTCACACACACCATGGCATGCATGATGGACACACAATAGTGATAAGTGAAAATTTTTAACTAGACACTGATAAGTATACCCAAGACACCCCAACAGTCTTTTTGGAGTTGAACATGGTGGCTCATGTGTAGGCTCCCTTGAAATTCAAGGCTAGCCTGGACTACATACGAAGTAACCCTCCTTCAACAAAGAAACAAAAAACTGCACACAAATCCAACCCCTCTCCACTTTTATTTTTATTTGTTTTGGATTTGTTCTGGAGATGGATGGATAGATAGATAGATAGATAGATAGATAGATAGATAGATAGATAGATAGATAGAACTTCATTATTTGTAGCCCAGTCACTGTTCAAACGACCCGTCTTTCAGCATCTGCCTCTGAGCTGATGTGAGCACTCCAGCTTTAGGTAGGGTAGGAACGCAGAGAGATGGGGAAATCAGGTGTACACCTCAGCTAGGGGATGAAACTGGAGATTCACAGGGACTCCTTATTAAGGAGATTGAGCACGCCTGCCAGGAAGAAGTGAGGCTGAGTGAGTACCCTCAAAGTTAGAGGAGACACTCACACCCCTGTTCTTCACCCACTGTGATACAAGCTGCTCCCATCCGGCCCTGATCACCAGTTAGTTTTCTTGACCATCAAAATCAGACTCGAGGCCCTATGGTGTGGTTCAGTTGGTAGATTGCTTACCTGGCATCCATAAAGCCCTGGATCTGATCCCCCAGGACAACACAAATGGATGCCGGTGACACACACTTGTAACCCTGATGAAATACAGACTAGGGGTCTTGATTGGTTGTGTTTTCTCTGCCAAATACAGAATTAAAAGGCAGGACAAACCTTGAGCACAACAGAAAGCAGTGGAGAAATCTCAACTACCACAGACAGCGGCAGGCAGTTGAAGAAAGTTTATTGAAGGTGAAGAAACACACACAAAGCAGGCACATGGAGAAAGAGACCCTCCCCAAACCAAAGGGACTCATAAAGAAAAGAAGAAAATAAATCCAGTCTCTTCTTGAGAGCCATGGGTTTTAAATTCGCTGAAAAGTTTTTCTCCTCTAATTTAGGGTTGGTCAGTTTAAAGAAAGAATGCTTGCCTTGCCAGCAACTGTTGAGTAGCCCGTGCCAATCTGGTCTTGAACTGGTTGAGCTAGTCCATCAGCAGGCAGCCTGCTGGACAAGAAGAGGCCATAAGAGACTCAGAGTTAGAGTCCCTGGTAGGTAGATAGGAAGAGAGGGCCATACCAGGGACTCTGTCTCACTGTAGTCTTCCACTAGCATTCTCCAGAGGTAGAGACAGGAAGATCCAGTCAAGTTTGAGGAGATGCAAGTGTGAAGACGTGAGATTGTCCTGCTCACATGACAGCCAGACACAGGGGAGCAGAGACAGGTGGGTTCTGGAGTCTGCAGCTAATCTAGTCAGTCTGGGAACTCCCGGGTTTAAGTGAGAGACTGTCTCAAAGTGAAGAGTGATTGTGGAAAACACCCAGCTTTGAACCCTGACTTCCACAAGGATGCACATCCCTTCATCCACACAATTTTAATAAAGCTATACAAATATGTTTTACTTGAACATTTGGGTGGCCCTGAGTGAAAATAGAACATTTATCCCTTCCCTGAGCTATGTGAGAACAGAGAGTGGCATTGTTTGAAGTCGTGGCCTAGGGGTTAAAATAGCACCCTACTTGAAGCTGTTAGAAGTCCTGAGGTGAGGGAGGGCCTCTCAGAACCCCTGAGCTAACCACCACCTTGGATTGCTGGCTTCTGTTTTCAGGGAATGAGGAGGAAGACTTTGTTTCTTCCCCACAGTAGGCTCCTCTCTCCCTTCCTGTGCTGTGATCTTCTAGTGACAAGATTAGCTTTGTAGCTATGGCTGACAACATTGTATCAATAACTAAAACCGCTAGAAGCCTACTGGGGAAGGACCGGGGAAACTCCAAGGCTGTGAGGCTGTCCCCAGAGCTGTTTCAAAGCTAAGTCCTTGACAAACGAGAGGATGTCAAACTGTAAAGCACCGTGAAATTGATGTTTACAGAACGATAAAGTCGATTTGAGCCCCCAGAACTAAAAAATGAACATGAAAAACAAACTCCAGAGGTGGGGGTATGCTTACAGCTGTTAAGAGCACTTGCTGCTCTGGCAGAAGACACAGGTTTGGTACACAGCCTACACAGCTGGCTCACAGTCACCTCTCACTTCAGATCCAGGGGATCTAGTACTCTCCCCCAGACTCCCTGGGAACCTTTAGCACATGGCACACTTTTTTTTTTTTTTTTAAGATTTACTTATTTACTTAATGTATATGAGTACACTGTCGCTGTCTTCAGACGCACCAGAAGAGGGCATCAGATCCCATTACAGATGGTTGGGAGCCACCATGTGGTTGTTGGGAATTGAACTCAGGACCTCTGGGAGAGCAGTCAAGTGCTCTTAACCACTGAGCCATCTCTCTAGCCAAGCACATGGCACACATATACTTACACGCAGACAGACAGACCACACAGTCACATTATATATAAAACACATGTGTGTGTTATATGTGTGTTATTTATTTATTTATTTATTTAGACAGGGTGTACAGCCTCCACTAATTTGGAACTAGCTACATAGGCCTCAAACTCACAGAAATCAGCCTGCTTCTGCCTCTGGGGTGCTGAGATTGAAGGCATGGGCCACCATGTTCTGCTAATCTTAAAAGTAAGCAAACAAACAAACCCCAACGTCCTAGAGAGAAAAGAAAAAGTTCAAAGTCCCCACTCTGCTATGTAAGTTTGAGACCACTCTGGACTTATACATCCTGCCTCCTCATGAATCAGACTAGGGTTCAGAGCCTAGAGAATGATGGGAAAGAGAGCTATAGACCTAGAAGGTGTTCCTGTCTTTCTCTGAGCTTTTCCCCCTCACTAGATTTTTCTAGGGCCTGTCTTGCAGCTTGTGCTGAGGCCAAGGAGGTGGTGACAGAGTGTGTGTGTGTGTGTGAGTGTGTGTGTGTGTGTGTGTGTGTGTGTGTGTGTCTGTGCCTGTTGGACCTTGGAAGTCACACCACTTAACCCACAGACTTTAGAAATGACTTCCAAGTAAGTGTCTGTGAGGTCAGATTAGTTAAAAACCAAGGCTCTCCCAGCTAACCCCACAAAGGCCAATAGTTACATGGGACACAAGGACTCATTTGACAAAGGACTGCTCTGAGTCACTCTAAGAACACCAATGATAACATTTTCCTATGGGCTGCCCCTCCCACCCCCAACACACCAGGCCGCCCACCCTCTGTGAGCTGTTTTCCATCCCCTCTCAAGCCCCTCACCATCCTTCAGGACCTTGCTTCTCCTTCCAGAAGCAGCTGAGACTGGTCCACCTCTAAAAACTTTCAGGGGAGCAGTGAGCCTTAATTCAAACCTCTGGCCAGGTGTTTAACATTGACTGTCGGTGGGCCTAGGAAGATTAACGAGTACTGGAAGGGGTGAGAAGCTGGGAAACAGATCCTTCCAAATAGATATTAAAAAAAAGTGTTGGGGTTGGGGATTTAGCTCAGTGGTAGAGCGCTTGCCTAGCAAGCGCAAGGCCCTGGGTTCGGTCCCCAGCTCCGAAAAAAAGAAAAGAAAAAAAAGTGTTATAATCTCAATTTTAGTCTCTCTCATGTTTGCCTATGTGTGTATCTGTGTGTGTGTGTGTGTGTGTGTGTGTGTGTGTGTGTGTGTGTGTGTGTTACCAGGCTTTCACACATGCACACCATGCATTCTGCCACTGGGCTCCACCTCCAGCCTCTCTACCTTTTCTTGCTGTTGCTTTAAGAGCCCGTTTTACAGAGGATGTGGGTTTAGAAGGTGTAGGCCTCTCTGAACTCAGGTCTTGCTTTCATTTTGCGCTTAGCTGAGCTTCTCTCCTGAAGGCCAGTTTTCCTGCGTCCACAGGGTGGCGTATGAGGTTCAAAGAAGCTGCTTGGATACTCAGTGATATTTCAGCCCCTAGGAAGTGCCCCACCACCACATGGCAGGACAGAATTGTGGAACCTGAAGACCTGAGTCTGAGCACACAGGTGGATGGCCTAGAACCTGCCAGACACAACTGTTAAGGGACAGCTAAAGAAAGCAGTGCTAGCTGAACCTGGTGGTATTGCCAGAAATATCAACGTACGGGAGACTGAGACAGGAGAATTTTGAATTTAAGGCCATTCTTGGCCACACAGAATGATACCAAAACAAAGCAAAGAAACAGGAAGCTGGGTCAGAGAGGGATGACGAAGGGATCTCCAGGCCGGGAAGGCTATAGACCTGCAACGTGGGAGGAAGGTGTCTCAGTGGGAGGTGCTGTGAGACTCTGGAGGAAATTGCTTTGAAGAGGGTCCCCTCTTTGGATCTTTGCAAGTGAGAAAAAGATTCCCTACCCCCTACCATCTCTATCTCCCAAACTCTCCACCCCCAAGACCTGCTGGGCCTGAGGATGGAATCAGCTGTTCTCCTAAACCCATGCTTCTCAACCTTCCCAATGCCTTGACCCTTTAACACAAGTTGTTCATATCGTGATGATCCCCAACCATAAAGTAATTTTCAGTGCTACTTATGGCTGCCATTTTTGCTATTGTTGTGAATCATAATGTAGATATCTATGTTTTCCAATAGAGGGGTCTCAACTCTCAGATTGAGAACCACGTACTGCCCTAAAGTCTGCCCTATAGCATCCTTCTCCCTAGCCACAAGCCTACTAGAAACTCCACCCATCAGGGATCTGGCTAAGTGAGGGACATGGGATGGCGGCAGGGTGGTGCCTTGGAAGATCTGGCCCTTTAAGGCCAGAGCCCTGGCGGGTCAGAACAAAGGCCCGGGAATGTGGGCTGGATCAGGGAGCAGAGCCATTTAGCATGAGTCATTCCTGTTTCAGGGAGTCAGAATCCTACTTGCCTTGGCCTTTCCCATGGGCCAAGGGACAGCATCCAGGGCCTGTCTACAAAGCTTGTACCAGGTAGCTGGAAGCTCCTAGCCAGCTCAAATCCCTCTAGGGAGGAGGTTCATGAGCTTGGGCTCCTGGCTTTGGGGCTCAGTTCTACCCAGAATGTGGGTGCTCAGTTCTATATCTATACAACAGGAGGAAAACTCAGGCCTCTGGAGGAGTTGAGCTGTGGGGAGGCAGAGTGAGTCTTCTTCCCTAGAAGTAAAAGCAGAATCCAAGATTGTGAGATCTATCTCACAATGGTCATCTCTCAGAGTCTTACTCAGGGCCTACTCTCCTTCGTTCTATACACTCACTCAATAACAGAGGGACACTGAGTCCAAGGCTGGGGTCCAGGAATCCTGCCAGTCAGGGATGCCTAGGAACCTGAAGGCAGCTGTAGTTGGTGTGAGCTGAGGGGGGTGATGCCAAGGGAATAGGGGGTAATGCCAGAAGTCCATTCTGGGGCCCAGAGTGCCTCCAGGACTAAAGCATGTACGTTTTATGATTGGGGTGCTTAGGTAGGGGTCGACCCCTACCTAATCAAAGACCCAATTCCCTCCTCTTGCCTCACCTCCCCCATTCCAATTTACAATTCCTTTAGCCCCCTTGCCAGGCCCCACCCAACCCCAAGACTGGGGATTCCATCCCTTCAAGTTAGCTCTTTAATTTAGTCCATCTTTGTTGTCTGTAATTTCACTTCTTTACACAATTCAAGTGAACAGGAAGGGACTGACTGGCTCTTTCAACAGAAAAGTAAACACATTGTCACGTTGTCTATTGACATTCTGGTTATCAGGGACCGTGATGTCCACCAGCTCATTCTGCTTTTTCTTAGAAATGAGATTACAGGGATGCTGTCTCATGGTGTGAGTGTGTGTGTGTGTGTGTGTGTGTGTGTGTGTGTGTGTGTCGTGGAAGTTGGATAAAATTGTTCTATCAAGAGGCTCCAAAAGACCCAGAGCCCAGCTGAAGGTGGAGACCTGGTCCCTTGCCTGATCTGTCAAGCTGGTGTGTAAGCAGGCCAGCTCTCCCTACCCTGTCCATGTCTGTGCAAGTTCGGAGCTGAGTTCTTTTTAGCAGAGACATCTAAGAATGAGGAGTCGCCCTCCTCTGGGTGGAGCATCTCAGGCTTGAGAATATCCGCTGAGAGGAATTAAGGCCAGGCAGCTGTGGGGCCAGGCCAGGCTAGAGACAGTGAATCACTTTGCCCCATGCAGCCCCAGGCACTGGTGACCTTTGGATGAGTCACTCCTGTCAATTTTGAGAAAAGCCATGCAGGCAGTCCTTCTGTGTGTCAGCTCAAACCCAGGCTATACACAGAGTAGGTCAAATGATGACCTTTCAGTTGGCCTCAGAGAAGTAGTCTACCTAGGAATTCCAAGAGCATCTGGAAAATTGGTGGTGAGTCCCAGGCTTCCGGAGGCTGATTTCTCACCCCAGGAAAGGGTGGGTCCAGCCTAGAGTGGTTGTTTAAATGTTAACCTCAGGAAAACTATTCTACTAATGGGTTTTAAGTAGGGGTTGGGATGTTCAGCTGCCCTATCAGAGTCCAGCTTGGGAAGGTGATGGACTTGCCCCACTCTGTTGCATACATGCCTACACTGGAACCATGGAGGCCCAATATACTGTGTGGCCGTGTAGCTCCGACATGCTGGAGTCATGTAGGCCCAATATATCGTGTGGTTATGTAGTTCCGACATGCTGGAACCATGTAGCTCATGGCTATGGAGGACATTTCTGGCATCTGGCACAGCGTTAAATACAGGACATGAGTCAGCTTAGTCCTCACTTAGCCCTGCAAAGTAGATGAGAGCATTACCATTGCAGCAGAATGCAAAGAGCCTGAGGAACTCACCCAAAACCACAGCAGAGTGTGTCCTTCTTTCTGTATTGGAGTCTGTATGTTAACCCCTCCCCTACCCCAGAAGCTAAAACATGCTTAGGATCCAATGATGAACATATGAACAACACATGGTGGGATCCCAGCACTCAGGAGGCCGAGACAGGAGGAAGGCAAGGACAACCTGGGAAAGAAACAAAACGAAGAACCCTAAAGATGACTACTGTGAGATGAAGGAAGGCAATCTGATAGTCTAGCCCTCAGCCCCAAGGAAGCTTGCTCCAGACTTTCCTGAATCTTCCGGGCCTGTGTCCCCAACCCCTGCACTGCTATGGGCAGAGACCTGAATTTGACTCCAAGGCAAACCTCAGATTCAAAATGTTAAAAGGGAACAGAAGCATCTGGGAGAACTGGTCGACCTCAGCTTCTTCTGCTGTGAGATGAGAACATCTGCCCCGCTTGTTGTGTGTAGCTGGGCCTTAAGCTCCCTTGTGGGATGTTTGCCTTGTAGAATTCATGAGGCCTTGGGTTTGATTATCGGCATCAATGGAGAAGGAGGAAGGAGGGGAAGCAGGCCCTTGAGAAATACTAAATATATATGACAAGCGGACAACCCCCAACTCAGACTTATGGTCCTACAAGGTATTTTAAATAATCTGTTCTGATTCAGGGCCTGTCCCAGCCCAACTTTTGGTGTAGGCACCATTTAGCTTTTCCACAAGCCCCAGAGACTTGTAATGCCCCTCTCTACCCCTTGGGCAGCCTCTGTCTACACCCAAGGCATGTCATACCACAGCAGTCTCCCAAGAAAGGAAATGTTCACCCAAGCCCGATGACGGGTCCCTGCTCCTGCCCTTGGCTTGCAGCCTTCTCCCTTCTGGGCTGTTCATCTCTTCAGCCTGTATCCATGGGGCGGGCTAACAGCTAACTGTTTTGAAGGCGCTGCCTGTGCCCCAAGCGGGATGCTGAGAAGCAATGGTACACATTAGTCACTGTTCCCTGAACGTACTCCACCCTTCTTGCCTGCCTCTGAAGGTCTATCTGCTCTATGCCTCTGGGAGAAGTGTCCCCTCTCTACTAGACCCTTTCCCTGGGTACAGGCTCTGCTCCTCTGTCTGTGCTGGCCTTTGGTCTTCTTTAAGCCTCTAGATGGCTCCCTCTTCTGCTGTTTTCTCTACCCTTTTGGGGAGAGGGCTCACTGCGAAGCCCGGCTGGTCTTGAATTTAGGTTATCTCATCATGCCCAACTACTGTCTCTCCTTTTTTTTTTTTTTTTTTTTTTTCTTTTTGGTTCTTTTTTTCGGAGCTGGGGACCGAACCCAGAGCCTTGCGCTTCCTAGGTAAGCGCTCTACCACTGAGCTAAATCCCCAGCCCCACTACTCTTTAGATCCTCTCTTGCATATTCTTGGGTTGCACAGTCCCCAAGCTCAGTGCCTTAGCTTGTGTTTGTTGCTAGGATGCTAAAGAAGGAACTCAAGTGTCTCAAATACACAGTGCTTTTCCACAAATATACTAAAGAAAAGAACTTTAGGGTGAGGCATCACTTCTGGGACAGGATGTGTGTTGGAAAAACCTGCTCCACCCCCAAGGGCTGTCTTTTCTCTCCTGGACTTCACTCAGCTGTGATCCTCATGAAGGGCTGACAGGCCCGGTGCTGTCACTGTCTTCAGGCCAAAACCCACAAAAGGGCAGACTCCTGAGCTCTCTGTTTGGGACAGGCCCCATGCTGCCATTGTGCTGCCCTTGGCTTTCCATGCCAAGAGCAGCGGTCTTGCCCTTAAAAATCAACAGCCTCTAATCCGCGGTAGGGCGGGGTGTCTTTTGCGTGTTATTCTGGTGATAATACCTGACTGGCCCTGAAAGCTCCTCCTGCCTTGGGTTCAGCCTCACCCGGAGGCTTCAGCTCTTGCCCCAGGCCCCAGGTCTGAGCCTGGCCGCTGCAACGTTAAAGTTGAGGGGCGTGGTCTTCGGGGGAAGGGCTGTGGTGCTGCGGTTGTCCAGCAGAGGAGGCCCGGAAACAGCTCAGAGAGGCTCGGGTTAGCTCAGCCCCTCCCCGGCTGGAATCTGAGTTCTCTGAATTCCGAGTAAGAAGTAAAAGGGGCCAACAGGGTTGGTCCTCCACCAGAGGAGGCAGAATGTGCGGGGAGGCTACAAGGGAGGGCCTGCGTGGGAGAACTAGGCAGGGCTTGCTTACTCTTTCCGGGGAGGTTGTCCACCTCCCCTGCAAACAGAACGTTGCCAATGGCCTTTAGGAAAGACTACTCAGAGTGCAGTTAACCGAGTGCAGTTAACCGTGGATTTACCACACACAGACTGCCCAAGGATCTACCTGTTCTTCCCCCAGCGCACACCCCAGACCAGAGCACTTTCTGGGTCAGAAGTTTGCTCTGAGGTTTCCAGACCCATTTGGCATTTAGCTCTAGAGTCCACGTTGGCTCTGAAGTTTCCCCCAAAACGATATTCTCCAGGTTCACCCAGCCCACCTCTGCTGATGCGCTGCTGCTCTGTTGATCCAATTTTTAAGAGCCAAGTAAAAGAGTTAACACGGAAAGAGTAATAGTCAAAGACAATCCTGCCTGCCGGGCACAGCTTTTATAGTGGAACTAGTCCCAAATTTGTTAAGTGAAGGAACCGAAGTTCCAAGAAATTAGCTGCCCAAAGTCGTGAGATCTCTGAGGGGCTGTGTGCCTATATGGAAGTGCTTAAGCCTGCACTCTTTCTTCAATACCGTTCTCAACGTGTGTGGATTTGATGTAGAGCAGAAGCAGCTGGGAGCACACGGTAATGAAGGTGCTGGGCTAGAGGCGGGGCTTGGTGACAGACCACTTCCCTTTCACTGTAGGCTTGATCCCCAACAGGAGTGGGGGATGGGTGGGCAGGTTCTCTGGTTTCATCGCTGAATCAGACACTCATGGAAGATGAACCCAGGTGATAACAGCAAAGTTGGGTATGAGGCCCACTTCCCTATCCCTGGCTGCCCTGTGCCCCTGTGCAGCCCGGTTTCATGTTCATTATGCCTTTTCATTTATTTAATAGCACCTTTTTTTTTTTTTTTCTTTCAGAAAAACCAAACGTCAGAACAGTTCGGTAATGTTGCCCAGGAGCACCCAGCTTTTAACTATTAGAGTTACTGGGGTTTGAGACCAAGCAGCCTCTGGGACCTGGGTTGTTAAGCCACTATACCCAGGTTTCACAAGCTTCAAAAGGCCCACCCAGTATGGTGGCTCAATCCCAGTATTTAGGAAGGTGAGGTAAGAGGACTGCTTACAGCAAGCCTGGGCTACACAGGTGTTCCAGTTCAACCTGGGCTTCAAGAATGAGACCTTGCCTCAAAAACTAACCAACCAAACCCTCAAAGGATCAGTCTAAAGTGTTTCATGTAGTATTTCTAGGTTTTCCCACAGAGAAGCCAATGAAACAGAGCCCAGGTATCATTTTATCCCAGCGGGCAGTATGCTCTGGCAGCTTCTGTCCTCAGACACAGCATTGCCCGGCTCAGAGAGCCTGAGGCCCCTTCTTTTCACCTCCTCAGCCACACCAGAGCGGAGGTATCAATCACCTCAGTACATCTGAGCCACTCACTGGTTTTCTCCAAGCTGTAATGGAGAAATCCTAAATCCAGATAGAAGTCTAAATGTAGAACAAAAAGTAAATAGGCGAAGGAAGGAAGGAAGGAAGGAAGGAAGGAAGGAAGGAAGAAAAGCGTGACTTTGTCTTCAAACAACAAGTCCAGAAGCTGAAAGTCAACATTGTACACCTCGGTGAGAGTGAGTTTGGTGTCTGCACTAGAGCATATTTTTCAAAAGGCGAGCGTTCTTTGCTCGGAATGTAAGGCAATTAGAACAAGAAGTACTAACACTTTCTGGCTGTAATCCAGGTGCAGGAGATGGTATTTGTCAGCTAGATGGGAAAAGGGAAAGGTGCTGAATTTCCCACCCCACCCAGCCGGGAGAGAGCCTGCCAAGATGTCTGCCTATTCAGTCCAGTTTAACGAACACATCTCCAGCTCCCATCACACGCAGACATCTAGGATGCAGTGGAGATCCCTGCCTGCTGCGTGGTCCTGCCCTCCTAATCTCCTAAATCAGCAGGGATTAGCAGGGAATCAAGTGTTTAAAGTGGGGAAGCCGGGAGATAAAATGACCCTTCGTCCTACCCCAATGGGTGCTGCACGGACCATGGACTTTGTCTCCCTCAGTGCTGCAGCACCTCACCTGACAGGGCGAATGAATGCTGTATGAATGCTGTATCCACTCAGAAAGGGCCTAACAGAGAAAGGGAGAGGAGTTGTGCTCCATGGTCCCCTTCAATGCAAGATCTCACTTGCTCAGCAAGGAATGGGCGCTGTCTACTGCAGTATCCTTGGTCTTGGCCATAGATGAAATAGACCATAGAGGAGATAAACAAGAGAGGATGCTGGGAGCACGGAGTCCCCAGGCTCAAAGCTGGGGTGACAACAGTCCTGAAGGGGCCCCTTCTGATGGGCCTGCCAGCATGAGGCAGCAGGACTGTGCCAACTTGGGACCCTGAACCAGCTGAAGTGCTTTGCCCTTGCCAGCACTCATTCATTCCTTTCTCTCCCAGCAGGGGCGGCTGGAGACCTCATGTGGCAGCTCTGTCTGCTGATCTCAGGATTCCAAGGCCACCACGAAATAAATGCGAGGACACAGTCACTGAGCCCACCCTGCACTCTGTGCAGCGCCTCTGATGCTAACAAAGCTGAAGAAAACCAAGGGGGAACGAACAAGCAAGCAATGGCAGAGTTCTGAGTGGAGCCAGGGATCTGACTTAAGCCTGCCTGCCTTGTCTTTGCTGAGTGACCTCGGGCTCCCATGAAGCCTTGCTGCTTCTCAGCTTCTGATGGGTGGAAGGAACCTTCCTCTGATTTTCTTCTCACCAGAAACCAGTGTAGGCCTAGTCTGGATTTTGCAAAGTAGCTAAAGTAGCTTCCTAACCAGGGTCAAGGAATCCCACCAGAAACAGCCCAACCGGAAACAGCCAAACCAGAAACAGCCCAGCCAAAGTCAGATTCTCTGTCCTTCTCCAGTCATGGGACCAAGACAAAACCTTGGGCCTAGGAGGAGTCAGCCCCTCACACCCACTGAACTGAGCTGCGTCACCAGACCTGCTGCTTTTTCTTTTTTAAAAGACTGCCTCATGTGGCCTTTCAGTAGCTGAGGATGACCTTGAACTCCTGATCCTCCTCCACCTTGCGAGTGCTGGGCTGTAGGCATTCACCATGACTGTTACCTAGGTGGCCTTGAATTCCTGGTCTCAACAAACTTCCTGCCTCTCCCTCATGGGGAACTGGGATTATAGGCATGTATTTCCATGCCTGACCTGACTGTGGCCTCTTTAAAAAAAATGTGTGTGTGTATGAGTTTGTGTTCATGTATGTCTATGTACCAAGTGCATGCTCAGTGTCCTCAGAAGCCAGAAGGGGGCATCAGATCCCCTGAACTGGAGTTACAAATGGTTATGAATCAATATGTGGGTGCTAGGAAACAAACCTGAGTCCTCTGGAAAGGGCATGGAATGTGGGTCACAGGATTGAACTCAGATCAGCTGGCTTACGTGGCAAGAGCTTTTACCTGCTTATCTGTCATGCCCCTCTTCAATACCCTTGCTGACTTAATGTTATTTTGTTTCCTTCTTCTTTGTTTTTTTCTTTTCTTTCCTTCTTCCATTTCTTTTCTTTTCTTTTTTCTTTCCTCCTCCTCTTCCTTCTCCTCCTCCTCCTCCTCCTCCTCCTCCTCCTTCTCCTCCTCCTCCTCCTCCTCCTTCTCCTCCTCCTCCTCCTCCTTTTTGGCTGTTCTAGAACTTGTTCTGTTGACCAGGCTGGCTGAGAACACAGAATTTCTCCTGCCTCTGCCTGAGATGCAGGGAGTGAAGTCCTGCACCACCACACGCAGAGCACTATGTTCTTTCAAATTCTTCACATGCATCTTCTCATTCATCTTCCATCAAAACCCTTGGAGGGGATCTTAGTTTGAGAGATTAGCTTGCCCAAGGTCACAGAGCTCAGAGGTAAAGGAGTTGAGACTTGAATCCAGGTCTGTCCTAGGTCAGAGTTCCAACCCCCTAACCTTTGTGCTATTCTGTCTGCCACTCACAGCTCCTGGAAGTCCCTGGTCCTGGAAAGCTGGAGCTTTGGGGAAGTCAGTCCTCTAGTGCCCAGCACAGTGTCTGCCTAGTATGTACATCAGGAGTAGATGGTAGATGGATGGATGGATGGATGGATGGATGGATGGATGGATGGTCGGTCAGTCACTAGTGCATGCTGATCTCCCTTCACTGGCATTGTCCTGGTCACAAGCTTTCCCCCAGAGTAAGGAGTCAGATGTCAAGCCTGCATGCCCTCACCTTCTAAAAATACTGAGGAAGCATGAGCCCTGCTTGTCACCACACAGATATCCAGTTGCTCCCATACGGTCCCTGCCTGCCACCTAGCACCTGCTCCCTGAAGCCTTCTGCTTGACAGCTGCCCCCATCATTGCATGGCTTTCCTGAGAGAGATCTGGAACACCCGGGAAAGCCTAGCTCCTCAGGCTGGACTTTGGGACACCAAGGCAGGTTCAGGCTTGCATGTGAGAGAGAGCTAGCCCTTCTTTGGCCAGAGTTCTGTTTTCCTATGTGTGTCCTGCTAGCTTCTTTGGAGTTTGAACCCTAGCCCATTTGAAGGCCGTGGACATGCAGGACGCACGAGTTGGGACTCAGCACCGCCCCTTAGTCGCCATGTGACTTGGGACCTCTGCTAGTTACCTGCTAACGAGGGGCTACTAATATTACAAAGAGCGACATATTTATATACAGATAGAAATCTGGTAAGATATGGATTCAACTGTAACAGTCTTATCTCTAGGTTGTGACTAGGATAATTTTTTTTAATTTTGTTATTCCATGTGTATAAGTGTTTGCCTCAATGTACATCTATGCACCACATGTGTATCTGGTGCCTTCAGAGACAGAAGAGGCATTGGATGCTCTGGAACTTGAGTTCAGACAGCTGTGAGGAACCATATGAGTGCTGGGAATTGAACCCCGGGGTCCTCTGAAAGAGTGGTTAAGTGTTCCACTCCCCACCCCACTGCCAGATCCCTTTATTCCTTTTCTTTCTCTGTTTGTTGGCTTGTTTATTGATTGAGAATTATTGAGAATTTATACCTAGTGCGTACTGGACACATGCTCTGCCGTATTGTATTGTACGGTTAGCTTTCTTATTGACCAAATACCTGATAAGGGACAACTTGAAGGAGGAAGGCTGTGTCCCGGCTAACAGTTTGAGGGCACGGCCCATCACAGCAGGGAAAGCGTAGCATCAGGACTGTGGAACAGCTGGCCACATTGTGTCCACACTCAGAAAGGAGAGGAATGCTGGTACCCGGCTTCATCCGAGACCCAAGTCAGTTGTCAAGGAAGAGGCCCAATGGAGCAGGTGCTAGGTGGCAGACAGGGACCGTACGGGGAGCAACTAGATAGCTGTGTGGTGTCAAGCAGGGCTCATGCTTCCTCAGTATTTTTAGAAGGTGAGGGCATGCAGGCTTGACATCTGCCTCCTTACCCTGGGGCACTGCTCTGGACTGCTGGAACCTAAGGCATTTGAGGTGGGCCTCTTCTATTCTGTTAAACCTTTCCAGGTAACACAGTCACAGCTATGGTAGTGGGTTTCCATGACATCTATCTATCTATCTATCTATCTATCTATCTATCTATCTATCTATCTGTCATGTATACAGTGTTCTACCTGCATGTATGCCTACAGGCCAGAAGAGGGCACCAGATCTGATAATAGATGGTTAGATGGTTGTGGGCCACCATGTGGTTGCTGGGAATTGAACTCAGGACCTCTGGAAGTGCACTTGGTGCTCTTAACTTCTGAACCATTTCTTCAGCCCTCATGACAATTCTATATCCAGTCAAGTTGACAGTTGAGACTATATATGCTTTTCCCTTTTCCCTCAGAGCGAGTTATTTATTTACTTATGTGTGGACGGGGCACTTAAAGACAGCTTTACAGAGGTGACTTTCTTTCTACCACATGGGTCTCAGGGGTCCCACTCAGGTGCTCAGGGTTGGCAGTATATACCTTTACCCAGTGAGCCATCTTGCCAGCCTGATGTTTTGTTTTGTTTCTAAGTGTTAAGAAAAAAAAAAAAAAAAAAAAGGCCAGACATGGGTTTTGGAGAGATGGTCAGATGTTAAGAGCACTGCCCTAGCAGAGAACCCTGGTTCAATTCCCAGTACCCACATGGCAGCTCACAACTGTCTGTAACTCAAGTTCCACAGGACCTGACACGTACACACAGTCATACATGAAAGCAAAACAAAATAAAAGCACCAGACATGGGGCTGGTCTTACAGCTCCTGGGGAGATCACTTATCTAATGTATTTGAGACCAGGAATATAGCACGCACATGGAATATTCTGCCTTAGACAGAGACAAGAGGACCGTGAGTTTGAGAGTAGCCTGGGTTACAACATGAAACCTTGTCTCCTAAAAGGGGGGCGGGAGGGCACTAAACCAAATGTGAGGTCTGTCTTAGGGCTGCCTGCCTGAGCAGGTCCAGAGAAGCCAGCATGGTACAGGAGAGAAGGGTTAGGGGTCTCTGACAAAGAGGACCACAGGCCCTGGGGAAACAGCATCCACTTTGTATTCCTGTCTTGGCCTAAAGTTGATCTCTAAACAGACCCCCAGCTTAGTGTAGGTGTTTATTTTGGGGGTGAGTGGACAGTCCCTCCTCTCAGTCCGTGGTGCCAGCAAGGCTACAAGGTCTTGGCTCATTTCTCAAGAGCCAGAATTAAGGAGCAGTAAAAAGCATACAGACACTTCAGAGGAGGGGAAGTCTCTCCTTTTCACGGGAAAGGACTAACCCCACTTCAATGCATTCAGTTTCAAACTGTGGGCACTTTCC
>NC_141537.1:155399141-155444141 GCF_021556685.1 Rattus norvegicus | reverse complement strand
AAAGCCATTTACCATAGAGACAGAAGAAAAGACAGTGAGAGGGAAGGGGTTTCATTTTATAAAGTGGATGATGGCCCTGTCGCCCTCTGCTCCAGTCTCTGGATCCAGAGCTGCGATGGCCCCTCCCACCCACTGTCTTTGTGAACAATGAGGGCAGCTGTGGGCCCTGTAGGGTGTGGGGCCCAGCAGTCCTGTACCTGATGTCAGGGCTCCCTGTAGCATCTGCGTTACCTCCTGCCTGCTGACAGCCCCTTGATAGGGCAAAAATAGCCCTGTCACGTCACATCACTGCTTCATACACGTCAACAACTTGCCTTGGCCATGGGTCCATCCTTTTCCTTTGCCATAACAGCTAAGCCCCCACTGTCTAGGCTGAATACAGACTCATCTGTCACCTTGGCCAGAAGGGAGGAGCAATTCTGACTGTAGATATTTCTGGAAGGGCAGTACTTAGGAGCTCGATACAGTTGATCATAAAACCAGAGGCTTTTGGCTGAGCTCTGGGTATCTGGAGGGACAGTGTTTGTTGTGGACGTCACTGAGGGAGTGTCAGGGTGTCATGGGCCTGGCTTCCCTCCCTCAGCTCCGTTTATCTTAACATGCAGCTGGCCTAGGGCTTTGTGGGAGTAGCCTGAGAGGGGTTTCTGCTAGCCTGGCCCCATTCGAATAGGAAAACCTCTGGACAGAGTGAACTGGCTGTAGTAGGTGGGCGTGAGAAATAACTGGTCACTTCTGAGCAAAGGGCCTGTTCTTACCAGTCCTTTGCTTTCCTCTTGCCTACTCACCCTCCCAGGACTCTTTAAACCTAAAGACTCAGAACCCCTATTACCAGCCAAAATTCCAACCCATTTACATTAGTGGTGGACTCCGGTTAATCTGTAACCAATGAAAGATGTGGACTTTGTGATCAGAACAGGGTCAAATTCAACTTTACTACTTATTGGGCAAGTGAAGTTGTCTGAGCCGTCAGGTTCTCTGTCACTGGGCTGCTCTGACAGATACTGTGTTGTCCTGGAGCCACACCAGTGTCCTGGGTTACTGGGGGAGTGCCACTGGAGCTCAAGGGGTTCACTGCTGATCTGCTTCTCTAGTCCTGTGAGCTGTCAGGAAAACGCTCTACCCCTGAGCGTCCTGTTTTGGATTTGACACAGTCTTACTACCGAGTTATCCAGGCTAGCTTCAAACTTGCAATCCTTCGCCTGCCTAGTGGCTGGGATTCCATGCTATAGTGTCACACCCAGCTATCCTGACTCACCTCGGGAATATTCAACAAAATGGTCCTGAGCAACAGGACAACACTGTCAGGTGATCTTCTGGGAGACAGTATTTCCTGAACCACAGCGATTGGATTCGTGATCGATTATATCTGTCTGTTCTGTTTAAGATGAGATCAGGGGTTGGGGATTTAGCTCAATGGTAGAGTGCTTGCTTAGCAAGCGCAAGGCCCTGGGTTCGGTCCCCAGCTCCGGGGGGGAAAAAAAAAAAAAGATGAGATCAATCTCACCGTCCCTCAGGCTTACCTCCCACTCCTGAGCTGGAGAGACCTTCCTGACCCCTGTTCCTCTGACGGCTCTGATTAGAGGCCGGCAGCCAGGTTCTCGAACTGGAGCTCTAAAAGAAAATTTACTTTTGAGGCAGAGGTAGAGTTGCTTCCCTATAATCCCAGCACTTGGGAGGCGAAGGCAGGGGGATTATGAATTTAACATCAGCCTGTGCTTTAAAACGAAACCCTGTCTCAGTGAAGGAATCAGAAGATAAGTAAGCAGAAGAGACCAGTCGTTGCGGAAGAGCAAGCCTGGCTTACCTCCCTCCCTTCCGCTCTTACTGCGGGATGCTCTTTCTTTTCTGTCGTGTGCTCTCTTGCCACATGGTGCCACCTACCGTGAGTCCCTCAGCAGAAGCAATGTCAGTGCTATGCCTTTACATGTTTACAGATTTGAGTTAAACTCCTTTCTTTCTTCCTTTTTTCTTTTTTCCTTTTGTTTTTCAAGACAGTGTTTTACACAGCTCAGGTAGGCTTCAGACTCACTAAGTAGCCAGGCTGACCTTGAACTCCGGATTCTGCTATCTCTACTGCCAAAGTTCTAGGATTATAGGCATGTGCCATCATTCTAGGCGGCCACTCTTCTTTATAAAGTACCCAGCATGGGACATTTTGTTACAGCAACACAAAACAGGCCATGACGTCATGCCTCTCCACTGTAAAATTACTCCCCGATATCTACACTCTACTTTGGGGGGAGTAAAATCAGCCCACATTAAAGAAGAATGCTGAGGACTTTTTATTATTTTTAGAGTTCTTGCATGTACATGTGCACACCAGAAGAAGGCATCAGATACCATTATAGATGGTTGTGAGCCACCATGTGGTTGCTGGGAATTGAACTCAGGACCTTTGGAAGAGCAGCCAGTACTCCTAACCGCTGAGCCATCTCTCTAGCCCCCACTGAAGACTTTTTATTATGAATAACTCCTAACAATGTTCACAAGTCATCTGATGTGATTGCATGTGAAGTCAGCGCTCTTACCATTCACCCACACCACAGTCGGTGACTATGTCTCAATTCTGCCTAACCTACCTTGCAATTTATGTGTTACACAAATCAAGCCGCTTGTCCTGCAGAGCCACTCATGGTGAGGTATTTAGCCTATAAGATGACCTCCTGATGTTCACACCCTGTCCTGTCCCTTCCCACACTGAATCTGGCTCATCTGCTCAACCAACAGGAATGCTGTATTTCTGGTGCTGGGCAGTTTTCAGGGCAGCGTCATAGAAGGCATTGTTCCTGTTTGCTGTCTTTTGAATTCCTTGCTGCCACGTCATCAGTCTAACATCCTATGTAGATGTCAAGGGACTGAATCTTCAACAGGAAGTTGCCACTCTTGGCTAACCAGCCAGTCATGTGCAGGGGCCTTCCTTTTCTTTCTTTTTTTTCCTTCCTTCCTTCCTTCCTTCCTTCCTTCCTTCCTTCCTTCCTTCCTTCCTTTCTTCCTTTCTTTCGAGATAGAGTTTAGCTTTGTTAGTCAAGCTGCCTCAAACTCCTGGGAAGCAATCCTCCTGCCTCAGGAGTGATGGGGACTGCAGGTATATCTATTGCACCACTCCAGGCCTGAGCAAGCAATCCGGAGAGTGGCCCCTTATACGCAGTCAAGCCTCTAGAGATTCAGGGCCTGGCTGACATCCTGAGTACAATCCTGTGGGCTTCAAAGGCAGAACCACTCCTGAATTTCACCCCACAGAAGCTCTCTGCTTCTCTGCTTGCTGTGTTGCCTGTGCCCACTGGCTAGATTTGAGTGGTGTACAGACTCAGGGTTCGTTTGGGGGAGGAGTTGCTTCGCCAGCACATCTGGTAGTGACGCACTGAACACATAATTCTCCATCACAGGTACTTTCCTCGCAGCGTGGCGAGACGTTATGGTGTACTGTCAGTCTATACCTTTGCTCTTGGTAAGGCGTCCCCACTCCCACCCCTAGCTGCTTTTGGCGTCTTGTTTATCATTTCCTACCTTTACCTCACTGTGCTTAGGTGTGGGTTTCCAGCGCCTCCTTTCCCTTTCTTTGTGTGCGTGGTACACGGATGTGTGCATGTGGGCCTTCATGGCTGCCAGAGGGTGCACATGTCTGAGGATGCATGTGTGGAAAACAAGCCACAAGTCTTCAAAAGGTTCAACAAGGGTGACAACCCCTGGGTTTCCACCCAAGGAAAACGAAAACATGCCCAGTGAGCCACCCGTAATCCCAGTAACTTGGGAGGCTGAGGCAGGAGGATCACTATGAGTTTGAGGAGACCTTGACTTCATAATGATTTTGAAGAAGACTCTGGAATATATTTTTTAAAAGAAAAAAATAAAGTAATCCTTGTCTCTATAGACATAATAAGACAAAGGGAAAAAAAAAAGGGTCCAGCAAGATGACTCAGTGGGTAAAAGTTGAGCTCAATGCTGCCAAATCTGATGACCTGAGTTTTCTTCCCAGAACCTTTGGTGGAAGGAGACCAACCATCTTAATCTCTACATGCACAACACGTACTTCTGACACCCACCTCACAAAATAAGTACCTAAATAAATAAATGTAATAAGCATTTTCCAATTAAAAAAGAAAAAGGAAAGCCAGACAGGGGTGTAGCTCAGCTGACACTTGTTTAGCACACACTAGGTCTTGCCTAGCACACACTAGGTCTTGCCTAGCACACACTAGGTCTTGTCCAGCACACACTAGGTCTTGTTTAACACACACTAGGTCCTGGGCTCCACCTCTGCATCATACAAGGTGGGCATGGAGGTAATGCCTGTAATCCTGACACCTGGGTGGAGGAAACAGGAGGATCGTCAATTCAATTCAATTCATCCTCTGCTCTGTAGCCCTTCCAGTTGGCCTTATGCCTTAGAGGAAGAACCTAGATGCTTCCTGGTGCAATGAGGAGTAAGACAAGGCACTGTCCCTGCTTCTCTGAAATGCACTGCTTCTCAGGCTCTGAGGCATGGGGCTTCAAAACGCTGTGCTATGTGAGTAGCTGGACATGGAAGGCGGAAGTACATGCCCAGAAGAGGAAACGCTGCAGAGACGGGAGATGGGTTAGGAGATACCTAGGACTAGAAGTGAGAAGGACATGAATGTAAGACTTCCTTCCCTTCTTTCTCCCCTCCTCCCTTCTCTCTTTCCTTCCTTCCTTCTCTCTTTCCTTCTTTCCTTCTTTTCCTCTTCCTTCCTTTCTCCTTCTTTTCTTCTTCCTTCCTTTCTCCTTCCTTCCTTCCTCCTTCCTTTCTCCTTCCTTCCTTCCTCCTTCCTTTCTCCTTCCTTCCTTCCCTCTTTCCTTCCTTTCTCCTTCCTTCCCTCTTTCCTTCCTTCCTTTCTTCCTTCCTTTCTCTTTCTTTCCCTCTTTCCTTCCTTTCTCCTTCCTTCCCTCTTTCCTTCCTTCCTTTCTTCCTTTCTCTTTCCTTCCTTCCTTTCTCCTTCCTTCCTTCCTTCCCTCTTTCCTTCCTTCCTTTTCCTGACTTTGGAAACAGCCTTACACTATAGCTCAAACCAGCTTGAAACTCACTAAGTAGCCCAGGCTAGCTTCAACCTCCTGTCCCCAGGCCTTCAGTGAGAGGTGGGGGTCTCATGAGTCCTTCCCCTACACACAGTGGCCTGCTGATGGGCCCAGTCTTATGCTGTAGCCACAGCTGCAGTGTGTCTGTTGTACGTCCTGTCCAGGAGACTCTGTTTCAGAGGGCTCTGCCCCAGTTTTTTACATTGGTTTTGGCCCCTTCTCCATGATATCCTCTGTGGAGACACTTGGAGCAGACATCTGTACACACTGATGCGCAGTGGTAACATGGACCCCAGAAGTCATGAGCAAAACTAAATCCTTCCTTGCTTTAGTTATTGCCCACCCCCTTTTTAGAAAGAATAATTAATTCACACATTACAAGGGAGCAACAGACTGGGCGGCAACTGTACTGCCTGTCCCTTAGAGTTATTTCTGTCAGGAATTTTAGTCACTATGAAAAGTCTAGCACAGTAATCTACATGTGATCTTAGCCAAAGGCTGTAAAGTGATTGAAAAGCTTCCATCACAAATCTTTTTAACAATTACTCTGAATAAAGTTGTGTGTGTAACACTGGCTGGGTGTATTTACGACTTTCAATTTTAGGTAATACCTCACTCTGTAGCCCAGGCTGGCCTGGGGCTGGCTCCCTTGGTAGGCCAGGCTGGTCTTGACCTTGTCCTGATCCTCTGGCTCTAGCCTCCCCTGTGCTGGAATTGCAGACAGATGCTTTCTGGCGGGGCTAAGAATCTCAATACTCTGAGATCAATCAAAAGCCAGTCCGAGATGAAGTCGGTCGGTTTCTAGGATGTTCTAGGTTGTGGGCTCCTGGGTGATGTCTGGTGACCTTAGGAGAGTCAGTTACCCTGCCTCCACCTCCATTTCTTGTGTATGCAAAGAGAACAGTTACAATGTCTTCTGTGGAAGCTGGAGGAGAGCTGCGTCCATGCGTACACAGGGCTGGTGGGAAGTACCTGCTGTCATCCTATGCTGTCCATGGCTGGCTGTTGGAGTATCTGTCACGTCTCCCTTTATATACTCTACCACTGAGAACACAGCAATGTATAAGAACTCTAACTTGACCCTGACGGACTTACAGGTAATGAGGAACCATGGGGGAAAGTAGACCAGGGAACCGGCATAAAGGCCAAGCAGTATCACATTACACAAAGGAAGTACTTTATACCATAGGTTCCTGACTTCAAGTGACTCCGCTTTGATTCATTTCTATTTTTTCCCTCACTGTATCATTGATTTATTCTAATAGGCTGTTTCTATTTGCTCTCTGGAATTTAACAAATTTTAAAAGTTTATGCAGCAGGCTTTTTTTCTTCCGCGGTAGGTTTCTTCTCTGTTAGTTTCCTGGTAACCACCTTTCCCCCTGCGGGCTTCTTTCCTTTCTTGCCTACACAGGCTTCTTGTCTGCAGCCCCCTTCTCTGGAGCGATCTTCTCGGATTTGGCAGCCAGCTGCCGCTTCCGGTTTTTTCACCGGAAGTTTGTGATTTCTGGCCTGACGGAGAATGGTTTTCGTGAGCATAGTCTTTGCTAAGGGTTCAGCTTCAACGTGATCCTCGGGCTCTTCCGTAGATTCTTCTTCAAGACTCTGCGCTGAATCTTCTTGCGTGGTGCGCGGAGGGCTCTTTGGCTCTCTGGGCTTTTCAAGATTCTGTTAAGGTCTGTGTTCGTCACCTTGTGCATGGGAAGGTTATGGTTACTCTTGGGGAAAGCAGCCTTACGCCAAGTGCCATACAACCCATCCGACTTCCGGAAAGCACTTTCAGTCCAAATGCAGGAGCAAGCTTGCATACATTAAGCAAAGCAATACCATTATCTTCATTTAGATGATGCAGGGGTCCCCTGCGCTGGATCTGCTGTCAGTTTCTCATTTTGCCCTTGCCAACTCTCATTCTCTGGGAGGCATAGACCTTTGCGATGTCATTTCAAGCTTTAAGTTTCTTAAGCAGCTGAACAGCCTCCTTGGTCTTCTTGTAACTTCCAACTTTATCTTCAACCACCCAACGTAGTTCAGGAATGTCCTCAGCATGGTGGCCTTTAGACATCACCAAAGCTGGTGAGGCTGAGGCAGCCAGGGCAGAACAGATTCCATATCGTTTTGGGGTTGTGTTCATTCTGAGGTGCCAACGATGCCAGGTTTTGGTTGGTGCAAACATGCGCCCCCATGACACATATTTCCAGAGGCACCCTGGCCAGAACATTGGGTCCCACCACCTCGAACTTTTGGAATTCCAGTCACAGCTCTGCCAGTACCCCAAGGCTCAGCACTGGTCAGATGACCTGCTAATTCACTGGTGGCACAGGGCTGTTGTTTTTCCTCAAGTTGGTGTGAACGAAGTTCACAATATCCGGTAGAATGGGAACTTTGAACACAGCTGGCAAAGTGACGTTCTTGCCAGATGACTCCCCCTTTTCAGAGTACACTGACATAAGGGGATGGGCACAAGGCATGATGGGGAGAGGAGAAGGTCATGCTCACATTCCTCTCTACCCGGCTGCTCCCATAGGAAAAGGTTGACTTAATTTTTAAAAAGTGTTTCTTAGTGGTTGTGAGTATGGTGTGTGTGTGTGTGTGTGTGTGTGTGTGTGTGTGTGTGTGTGTGTGTGTGTGTGTGTTAGGGCGGGGGGCATGCATGTTGCACAGAGGTCAGATGGCAGGTCTTAGGAACCCATTTTCTCCTTCCAACCAGGGGATCAAGAGGCAGGAAGTCCCCCCCCACCCCACCCCCCCCCCCACCCCACCCCTGCTAAACTATCCTGCTGGCCCCCAGCTTATGATTTGTTACTTCAAACAGTCGTAAGTATTCAGTAGAAAACACCTGGCATTTCCTTACTTTGCTGGACCACCATTATATCTAAGTTCTGGTGGTGCTGGGCCTCTGTCAAGGGCAGCCCTGCAGAGCTGGGATGGGCAGAGGTTTGTTACAGGAGACACACTTTTTTTTTTTTTTTTAAGTTTCTTTTTTTTTTTTTTTTTTTTAAATTAACTTGAGTATTTCTTATATACATTTCGAGTGTTATTCCCTTTCCCGGTTTCCAGGCAAACATCCCCCTCCCCCCTCCCCTTCCTTATGGGTGTTCCCCTCCCAACCCTCCCCCCATTGCCGCCCTCCCCCCATAGACTAGTTCACTGGGGGTTCAGTCTTAGCAGGACCCAGGGCTTCCCCTTCCACTGGTGCTCTTACTAGGATATTCATTGCTACCTATGGGGTCAGAGTCCAGGGTCAGTCCATGTATAGTCTTTAGGTAGTGGCTTAGTCCCTGGAAGCTCTGGTTGCTTGGCATTGTTGTAAGGAGACACACTTTTACTCGATGAGATTCCCCATTAAATGGCAGGTTTTGGGGCTGTGCCTTCCTGGTAAGTAAAGGTGGATCAGATAATAGGATGGAGTAAAGAAATTTTACCAGGAGCAGGGTGCAGTAGCACACATCTGTAATCTCAGAATTTGGGATGGTGGTGGGCTGGAGGGCAGTCTACACTGCATAGTATGTCTTGGTCTTAAATGTGTGTGCAGATGGGGCGGTTGAGACAATGCAGGGCAACTGAATTTCTTTCCTTTGACCATTGATCAAAAATTCCATAAAGCTAGGCCTCTTAGAGGTCAAAGAAAAGAATATATTTTGGAATTGATAATAGTGTTTGGGGACTTACGATGGAGTTTCCATTAGCAACAGACACTTCTGTCTTCTCATTTAATCTTTACTTTTGACAGAACTGAGGATAAACCCATAGTCCCACAAATACGATTCTCTGCCTCTGAGTCACAGTCCAGCCCAACACTCAGGTGGAGTCTTGCAGGCCTTTGCAGCACCGAAGGTGAAGCCAACCGCACTAGGGGTGTGAACCAACTTGGCGCCACGGGCAGGTGGGTATGGGGAGGACCCCTGGACTGTAGAGGTGGGAGAGTCTAGAAGCCCTTGCGGTTGTGGAAGCCCTCTAAAGTAGTGATGCCCTTTCTCCCGTGAAGTGCCTTTCAGGATTCCAGCAGGATTTGTCTGTGGAACTGCTTCATTGGTGTGAGTGGGAGATCCCCTTCCGAGACAGATTAATCTTCCATATATGAAAACATTTCACAGGCATCTACAGATAAGCTTCCTGTCAAGAAATGAGCTTGGTAATCAATGAGGGAGAGAAAGAGCTGCTTCCGGCAGAGTCCATGTGAGGTTGCGGTGTGCAAACCTGTAGCTGTCATTCTCTCTGTGTGTAGAAATGTGCAGATAGGGCTTTGCCAATGACCTGCCTTTAGAGTGCTTGCTTCCCTACTTGAGTCCAGCTCACGTATCCTTCCACACTTCCCTCGGTCCTCTGTTTATTAGGGAGCAATGTCTACAGCTATGTACCCCCATTCTTGCTCTTTCTCTAACTCTACCAAGGGTTGACTGGGCTGACCAGTGGTACCGTCTTGTATATACAGAGAGTATGAATGGTATGGACCTAGCCATAGGCCACTTCAAAGAAAGAGTTCACTAGTGACTCAGCCTAGACTGGTGAGGAGAAAGGGAGGGAGATGTTCATGCCTCTAGGTCTTCTGTGCCACGACAAAACGCCTGATGAAATTTTCTCAAAGAAGAAAGATTTGTTTTGTCTCATTGTTTTGGAAATTTTAGTCCGTGGTCACAGGCTCTATCGCTGTGAGCCCGTGGTGAGGCAACGAGAAATAGTGGGGAGCACGGGTACAGCATGGTGGCCAAGAAGTAGAGAGAGAAAGAGGTCAAGGACAAGACAGACAAGACACAGTCCCTGAGGACACACTGTTCCATTGTGTCCTAAGTTTCTATTGCCTCCCAAATGTCTATCAAACTAAAGGCTCATCAACAAAGGAGTCCACTGGCAGGACGGACCTGCTTGGGATGCCTGCAACAGGGACTAAGCGTTCACACTCAGGCCTGGGAACACTTCTGGTCCACCCCATAACAGCACCCGAAATGTTCTCTTCTCCTGGATCCTCATCTCCAATGGTGGGCACCACTGCCTTAACAGAAAGTTTAAGCGTGTATGTGTCCATAATTTAAAGAAATATTTTGGACAAGAATATATCTTTTTTTTTCTTTTTCTTTTTTTCGGAGCTGGGGACCAAACCCAGGGCCTTGCACTTGCTAGGCAAGCGCTCTACCACTGAGCTAAATCCCCAACCCCTGTATCTTTTTTTTTTTTTAATAAGTAGAAAAATGTTAAAATGGACAAAATATAAATTTCAAAAGTGTCTCCTCTTCAGTCAATTGTTTTGAAATGCTTTAAAAATGCCAAGCTTTCCAAGCCAGAAGTGAAGGTACAAAGCTGGTACCCAGCACCCAGGAAGCGAAGGCAGGAAGACTTTGAGTTTGAGGCCAGCCTGGTCTATGCAAGTTCCAGGCTAGATTGCTCTTTCTGCTTTAAGCAGTAGCTTCATTGTAGAAATTGATTCTAGGAAAGAACCAGGGCTGGGTGCAAAGGGGCACCTTTAGAAGTGTCCATTATGACAAGTTTACTAGTGTCTTTTGTTTTGAGAACTCTCCCATAACTCAAGCTAGCTCAAGCTGGCTTTGTGTCTAAGGCTACCCCTGAGCTACTTATCTTCCAGCCTCCATCTCCCAAGGGCTGGATGTACCACCATACCCAGCGCATACGGCGTTTTACAATAGTGAAAACTGGGTACATCCAGTATAGGGATTGACTAAATGAATTAGATTACAGTTATTGGGCTATTGTTATTGGTTATTTCTGTCATATAGATATAGATTAGATAGAGAAATGATATAGATAATATAGTACTCAGACCTTTACATAACGAGCACACATTTTACTTCAGAACGACACTGTCAGCTTGCTTAGCTATTATGATTGGTTATAAAAAAATATTTATGGTGACATGTGTATTATCTAAATAATTTCATTAAACTCCAAATATCATCCAAATAATTTAAAATTGTCCCAAATGGGGGACTCCGATGCAGTATATGTGGAGAAAAGGTTAAATATGAAAATGTTAGCTATTGTTGTTTCTGAGGAGTCAGATTATAGGTTATTTTGATTTTGTGGGTATTATTTCTAAAACTTTCAATGATCCTATAATAAACATATATTAGTTTGTAGTCATGTTTTAAAATAAATATATTAAGGCTTTTTAAAAAAGTCACTTAACAAGAGATGATAATTGGGCTGGAGAGATGACTCAGTGGTTAAGAGCACTGGATGCTCTTCCAGAGGTCCTGAGTTCAACTCCTAGCAACTACATGGTGGCTCACAACCATCTGTATTGAGGTCTGATGCCCTCTTCTGGTGTGCCTGAAGACAGCGACAGTGTACTTACATACATTAAATAAATAAATCTTTTTTGAGAGAGAGAGAGAGAGAGAGAGAGAGAGAGAGAGGGAATAATAATAATAATAATACACTAAGTAGATATTGGCGGGTTATCCCAGTCCTAGAAATGGTCTCCTAGCCACCAGTTGTTGGCCCTGCATCCAGCTCTGCTAGACTTTGTATGACCTCTGAGCCTGGCAGCTCCACTCAGACATAAATCTATGGTTCAGAGAGGAGCTCACAGCATGACTATGCATGGCTTCATGAGGTCTGAGCCCTGACCTCAGCAGAGTTAGAGGAAGTAAGCCCTGTGAAATCCACTAAGATATGAAGAGTGAGGGCCCTGCGTCTAGCATGCTGGAGGGGGTCTCATTTTCCTGGTCTTACTAGCATCAGGGTGTGCATTACCGTGACTGACGCTTGCGTACCTCAGGCATCATTCCCACCTCCTTACCCACCTGGCAGGGCGCTAGCCTTCTGCCTACGCTGGTTAGTGTCTGAGTCTTGGGGAATGTGCCAGAAGCAAGTTGGCATCCAGATTCACATTAGTGTCTCCTCCAGCCTCCTGAGCAGCTGGGGCCCCTTGGCTGCTGTCACTCAGGTCTGAATTCCTGAAATCAAAGTGTGGGAGGTCTTAAGAGATGGGTCCTTCGGGGAGACTTGCAGTGAAGTGCTCAAGGCTGCATGCAAGAGAAGGTGATCAGGGTTGTAAGAGAGATGGGGTGGGGAGACAGGATTTGAAATTAGATTAATGGCCAAAGAGTGGAACCATTAGGCTTCCTACCTTTTTCTCTACTCATTAAGGATGTTCTAATTTATGTAGTTTTGAGACGGGTTCTCGTAGTCCAGGCTGACCTTGAATTTGCTATGTAGTTTAGGTTGGCCTTAAGTGGTCCATTATCCTCCATCCATCTCCCCAGTAGTGGGATGATAGGAAAAGCCTGCCCTACCATTTAAGCCGTAAAAAAATAAGCTTGAGTTCTCAAGAGGAATAAAACACCTCGGAATCCTCTGGTAGTTAAAGCAGCCCTCTCCTAGCTGGGAGGTCTCTGTCTTTTGGGAGACATAGAAAGCCAAGTGCTTGCTCCTAGCTTCCAGCATTGCAACTGGCTTCCCACCGCATTGCTGTGGCTGGTCGTGGCCACCGTATTGAACACAATATTGCTGAATGAACTAGCTTTGCACCCTCACTTTACTTGCCAATAGGTGGGTGCTGTCTGTATTATTTGCTAGCAGTAGAAGTTGTTCTTTTTTTTTTTTTTTTTTTTTTCGGAGCTGGGGACCGAACCCAGGGCCTTGTGCTTGCTAGGCAAGCGCTCTACCACTGAGCTAAATCCCCAACCCCAGTTGTTCTTTTTTTTAAAAGTAACTATTAGGAAGAAAAGAAATTATTTCCTTGTAAAAGTTATTATTTTATTGTTGTCTTTTATATATATGGATATTTTACCTGCACATGTATCATGTCTGTGCCTGGAGACTATGAATGCCAGAAGAGGGTACAGGATCCTCTGGAGTTACAGGTGGTTGTGAGCCACCATGTGGGTGCTGGCAATCAAACCTGGGTCCTCTGGAAGAGCAGCTAGTGCTCTTAACTACTAACCCACCTTTCCAACCTCAGAAATAATTTATTTCTTAATGTTTTGTTTAATTTATTCTTTAAATTTGTGTGTCTGTTTATACATTCACGCACACCCAAATGCATGAGGGCTTTAGGGGCTAGTGAGAGTGTTAGAATACCCAGGGATGGAGTACACTAGCTGGTTGTGAGTATGGTTGTGAGCAGTGTGACCGGAGCTGGAAACAAGTCTCCAGCTGTCTGCAAGAGAAGCCCATGACCCCTGCACCCTCCCTGTAGCCCCATGGAAAAGAAATCGCCACCATGGGAAGAAGAGTGCAGAATCAAAGCCAGTTCCCTCATCTTTCTGAAGTGATAACAATCAGTGATGATATTGACATTCCCTAATGAAGCCAGTGACAGTTCTTCAAGTGAATGACCTTCAGATAAGAATCCACATGTCACTCAGACACATCCCGATAATGTGGTGACTGAGAAGTGTCATACACATATCGAAGGCTTCCAAGGACAGTGACACTGAGGACCTGAATCTTGGCACAGTGTACCAGCTCCAGAGACTCCATTGTTATGGCTCTGTTGAGATACAACTCACAAACCATGATTCATGCATTAAAGCAAATAATTTGACGATTTTTCATATGTCACAGAGTTCTACAACACTGCCACAATCAACCATCTGAATATCTCCTACCCATGGCATACCACTTATTCATTCATTCATTCATATTCTCTCTTTCTGTCTCTCTGTTTCTGTCTCTGTATCTCTCACTCACACTTTGATCTTCCTCCTCCTCTTCCTCTTCCTCCTTCTCCTCCTCTTCCTCTTCTTCCTCCTCCTTCTCCTCCTCTTCCTCTTCTTCCTCCTCCTTCTCCTCCTCTTCTTCTTCTTCCTCCTCCTTCTCCTCCTCTTCCTCTCCCTCCTCTTCCTCCTCTTCTTCCTCTTCCTCCTCTTCTGCCTCTCCTTCTTTCGGTTTTTGGTCTTTTGAGACAAAGTTTCTCTGTCAATAGCCCTGGCTGTCTTGGA
This sequence comes from Rattus norvegicus, assembly GCF_021556685.1. Lineage (NCBI taxonomy): Eukaryota > Metazoa > Chordata > Mammalia > Rodentia > Muridae > Rattus > Rattus norvegicus. The sequence goes on along the minus strand of NC_141537.1, from coordinate 155,430,210 downwards.
ACTCACATTGTAGACCAGGCTAGCTTTGAACTCGCAGAGATCTACTTGCCTCCCAAATGCTGGGATCAAAGGCATGCCCTACCACACACCTAGCTACATCCAGCTTTTTTGAGACAGGATTTCAATATGTACAGTAGGCTAGCCTTAAACTCACTGTGTAGTCCCAGGCTAGCTCCAAACCCAAGGCAATCAATCCTCTTGCCTCTACCATGTGCCAGCTGACATGTGCCAGCATGCTCAGCTAAGACCCAGTAGAATCCAGGTTAGTTAGAGTCCAGCATTCCTGAGCCACAATGTGTGCAAGTTCTTGTCAGATTGGCCCTAGTCAGGTTTGGTGATGTACATCTGGAATCTCAAAACTGAGGAAGTGGAAGCAAGAGGGTTAGGAATTCACGATCATCCTCAGCTACAGAACACGTTCAAACTCACTTGGGCTACACGAAACCTTGTCTTAAGCAACTAAAGAGGACGAATGCTGGTCTTTTTTTTTTTTTTTTTCCTGGCAGTTTGAGAGGGGACATGAGCTATGAGACAGGAGCAGATGTGTGGTGGTTGAGACAGAATTGGAGACATCTGGCCCAAAGTCTCCATTCTGAGCAGTGCTCCCTCTCCTCTGCTATCCTCTAGAAAATGGGTTTGGGGTTTCTTCCCTACTGGGGTATGGATCCAGACGGGTGTCTGGTCAGAAGGATTAGCTAGAACTGGGCCTGGTAGAACAGGGCCGTAATTCCAGTTTTCACGGATGGGGTGGGGCCGTGGCAGGAAGACCCCAAGTTCAAGGCCAGCCTGAGCTGCACAGTGAACCCTGTCTTAAAGGAAAACCAAATGTTCACAGAAAGGAAAACAGAGATAAAGACAAGGGGGAGTTAGATGCAAAGTTTAAGAAAATGAAAGAATCCAGTCACAAGGCTAAAGAGCCCAGGAACAGAATTCCAGATGAGAAAGAAAAGGCAAGACGATCCAGACCTTTAGAAATGATTGACGATCCACACCTTTAGAAATGATTGACGATCCACACCTTTAGAAATGATTCCGATTTTTTTGCCCTAGAGCAGAGGACATAAATTTTCAGGTACAAAGTCCTGGCCCACTGTCCATTTCAGTGAGTGAGAAAGATGTGCCCACCGCAAGGGGCATTACGATGACCTTTAGAACTGGAGGTAACAATCTAAAGCTTTCAGACTAGTGGGTCTCGCCTTCCTAATGCTGCAGCCCTTTAATACAGTTCCTCATGTTGTGGTGACCCCCCAAGCATAAAATTATTTCGTTACTACTTCATAACTGTCTTTTTGCTACTGTTGGGAATTGTAATGTAAATAGCGCATATGCAGGATATCTGATATATGACCTTGCATTCCACAGGTTGAGAAAAAGTGCAAAAGACAGAAGACTGGCGTGGGTGTAACCGTGGCTGCACTAGAAGCTGAGTGTAAGGGTGATTTTATTTACCTCAGCACGTAGACACTGCATTGTGCACTGCCTGTGCTTGCTGTCCCACACGCACGCGCACACACACGCACACTAACTTTTTTTGTTTTGTTTATTTTAAGAAAGGTCTGTGGCCATCAGAACCCCGCGTTTCAATTCATTATGAAGCCCAGTTACACTCTTGCCCCTTTGGCATTGTGACACCCCATCTCCCTGCAATAAATTCTTCTGGCTTCACAGTTCCCCAGTGGATTTGAGCCATCGACAACCAAGATTTCTCCAGAAACCTTTTTGATTCAAGCAACTCAAACCAGCAAGCTCAGCATTACCTGAGCGTTTATCACAAACCCTGCCTTTGGCCTCCGCCTAGACCCATCCAATCAGAATATTTTTCCCGTTTTGTTTCGGTGCTTGGGATGGAACTGAGCCTTGCACAGACTGGATGAGCCACTGAGCCACATCCTAGAGCTGAAGAACCTGACTTTGTTTTTAGATTTATTTATTCTATTTTATGGGTATTTTGCCTGCATCTGTGCACCATATGCGTGCCTGATGTTCAGAAGAGGGCATCAGATCCCTAGGAACTGGAGTATCGATGGTTGTGAGTCACTTATGTGGGTGCTGAGAACCAAACCTGGGTCCTCTGAAAGAGTGTTAAGTTCTCTTAACCACAGAGCCAACTCTCCAACCCCTAGTGCCTGCATTATAGAGGAACTTGGGTCCCAGGCCATATGTATATCTATTAAAGTCTGAGGTGTGCTTCACCTGCTGTTCAAGGTAGCATGCTGGGCATACCAGAGATAGCTGACCCTAAATACCTGACCTGCCAGGCATGGTGGTGCATGCCCGTAATCCCAGCTTTTAGGAGGTAAAGCTAAGGGAACCTAAAGTTCACAGTTATCTCACCTAACCCCTACCAGAACCCCCACTTACCCCATCCTGGGGTTACAGGAGACCCTGAACTACAGGAGTCAAATGGCAGCCCTAGACCACATTACTAAAGCATGCACAGGACTAAAAGGGCAGAAAGCACATTGGATCAGCAGGGCTTCAGCTCTATGCAGGAAGCCATAGGTTAGTCAGGTCAAGTGTCAGTGGGAACCATTAAGTAAAAATCACCTCTCAAGTGTGGTTGTGAATGAATGACCAGTGACTGTCAACATCCTGCTGACCCGGGCTGGGTGCTGGGCTAAGGCTGCCTTCTTGGCAGAGAGAGCCTTCTGCCCCTGTGCTCAGGAAGTGGGCAGACTGAGTTAGCCGCTGCTAATCGCTTTTTCAGACAGAAACCTGTGGCCTACAGGACTAGGGGAAAGGAAAAGGGGACAGAAAGGAGGCTGGGGGCCGCTGTGGGGGTGGAGTAGGAAATAACATTCCCATTCTCGGCCGCAGCTGGTTGCCTCCCACCACTTTTCCTGGTTGAGGTCCTCTGGCAGTGAGCCACAGTCTTTGTGCTGTGGGTGCCACCCCCGTTTAGAATGAAAGGCAGGGCTGTAAAGACAGGCGGGAGGAAATGAACTTGTGGACAGCTGATGTCCCAGCTCAGCCTCCCTGTTCCGTGACTAAGAAGACGAAGAAGAGGGGGAGGAGAAGGAGAAGGACACACACACACACACACACACACACACACACGCACGCACACTCGTGCATGCACGCATATGCAGAGAGAGAGAGACAGAGAGAGAGACAGACAGACAGACAGAGACAGAGAGAGCAATTGTGTTTTTAATTTTATTTTTATTTTCTGTGCATTGCTGTTTTGCCTGCACGTATACCTGTACGAGTTACAGGCAGTTATGAGTTGCTATGTGGGTGCTGGGATTTGAACTCAGGACCTCTGGAAGAGCAGTCAGTGCTCTTAACCGCTGAGCCATCTCCCTAGCCCCTAAAGTATATATTCTAACTCATTTACATTTCAGAACAACTTCTTGGAGGTAAATGCAATTAGTCCCCATTTCACAGGGAAAACTGAAGTGTCCGAGAGGAGAGATGGTCATGTTCTAATGTCTGTCCGCTTTCATCACCATGACAAATACTCAAGATGACTCGAGAGGAAGAAAGACGACTTTGGGCTCATGGTTTCTGAGGCTTCAGCCCACCATGGCTTGGTCTTGTCACATTGGACACTTCACTGTGAGGTGCAGGGGTTGCAAGGTTACTCACTTTATGGAGGCCTGGGAGCAAAATGAGAGCAAGGGGTCAAGGTCCCTCCATCCTTTTTCTTGTTCTTTTCTTTTTTTCGGAGCTGAGGACCAAACTCAGGGCCTTGTGCTTGCTAGGCAAGCCCTGTACCACTGAGCTAAATCCCTAACCCCCCTCCCTCCTTTTTTTTTTTCTTTTTCTTTTTTTCGGAGCTGGGGACCGAACCCAGGGCCTTGCGTTTGCCAGGCAAGCGCTCTACCACTGAGCTAAACCCCCAACCCCCCTCCATCCTTTTTCAATGACCAAACCTCTCGTCACAGATTCCTTCTAAATGTTTGGCTATGATGGACTGAGGGCTAAGCCTTTGACACATGTCCTTTGGGGGACTGTTAGGACCCAAAGCAGAACCCCAGTAGAACTGAAATTCAAATCCAGATAGTCTGGCCGCAGAGTGCTCAATCCATGACACAGGGGCAGTGTGTTGGGCAAGATGCCAACAGCAGCTCCTACTGGTGAATCCCACTCTGCCTTAATTATCAGCTTGGCTTCAGCTAAGTAACTCAGAGGCATATGGAACGGGGGCAAGAGCAGAGGCGTCATCCAGACCGGGTGGCAAGGCCTGTAATACCAGCTACTTGGGACATTGAGAGTCACACTTCCAAGGCCTGCCTGGGCAGTTTAGTGAGACAGCAGTTCAAAATAAAAGTGAAAAAAGGTCCTAGGTATATACTGCAGTGGGGGAGCGCTGCCTAGCATAGCCGGGGTCCTGGGTTTGATCCCAGTACCTTGAAAAGAAAAAACAAAAAACCAGAAGTGGTGGGGCAAAGCTGGGGACCCACCCACAGTGTTGTCACTTAGAAAGGAAGGGCACCAGAGTGACTGAGGAGCACCTGTCACATCGTGGGCTTTCTAGGTTCCATCTTCTGGCTGTCCTGTGCAACCTTAGGCAAAGTCCTTTTCCTTGCTGGGTCTCTATGCCCTGATGTCTTGCAGCTGAGGATGGAACCCAGAGCCTTGCACAGGCTCAGCAGGTGCTCGGCCCAACGCTCCCCACCCCCCAATCCTTCCTTTCAGCTTTTGCTTTTTCTTCTCCCTGCAGTAATGGGGATTAGATCCAGTGTCTTGCTAAGAAGGCTCCCTACCAGTGAGCTACACCCCAGCCTCTTATTTTGTTTTAAATAATTGATCTGAACAACTCTTACCAAAGAGGTACCATTTGTGAAAAGAAAGCCCTACACCACGTACCAGAGCCCTACACCATGCACAGACCTGAGGCCACAGAGATGCACACAAGCTGCCTCTGCTTTTTTAAGTCCTCTTTCATTGAGTAAGGCATCCACCCTCCCTTCCCTTCTCCTCCTTCTGTTCCCTTCCCCCTCCCTTCCCTTTCTTTCCCCCTTCCTCCACCACCCCCTTGCCTTGCCTTCTCTTTTTTTCTTTATAAGTTGAGCCCAGGCTGGCCTGAAACTAACAACAATCCTCCTGCCTCAGCCTCCCGAGTACTGGGATTTTCAAGCATGTGCCATCATATTCTGATTCCCCTAAACTTCCCTTTTTTAATGAAGAAAATGATGGGTAAATGTGGAGGAGGTTGTACCATAAGTGTTAGTCATCGTGTGACCCCAGGTTGACTCCTAGGGCAGGACTTTCTCTGTCCGTCCCCATCTTTCTCCCATCATCCTGACATCACTGTAACTATCGGCTGCCGTCCCCTTTGACTTCTTTACTCCTGTGGCCGCTGGTACCCCTTCATCCTGTGTGTCCATTTTCCCTGCCTGACAAGTGTGGACGTGCATTCAGAGCTGAACGCCCCAAAACGCAGGATCAACACCGTCAGGTGAGTGCAGCGGGGCCTGTTGGAAGCTCTCTTGCCTAAAGCCCCACCTGGCACATAAGCCAAGCCAGCTACTATAGGCTTCATGACTCATCCCCGTCTGCTGACTCGGAACTCAAGCTTTTGCCCCACCATGTAATTACCGGAGAAGAGGAAGTCCTTGACTGAAGATAAAGGGACGCTTCTTGCTCATAGGAAGGGGTCCGAGCACACAATGTGCTAGTTTTCTGGTTGCTGGTCATTCTTCATTCATTCATTCATTCATTCATTCATTCATTCATTCATTCCAGGGTCTTACAGGGAAGGGGTCAGAGCACACAACATCCTGTTTTCTGGTTGTGATTGATCTATCCGTCTATCCGTCCGTCTGTCTGTCTGCCCCAACCTCCTGAATGCTGTGATTACAGACCCAAACTACCATGTTTTTGCAGCATAGCCTTCTGTTGGGTGCTCCTTTGACCTCTGTGGGGTCCGACGCTGCGTACAGCAGGCACAGTGCTGGGAGCACAGCTCGGTGGGAGAGCACTTGCCCAGCAGGCACTCAACCCAGCTTTGCTGTGGATCAGCTGCCTGAACATCTGTGCTCAGCACCGCTGCAGGCTGGGTTGCTAGGCAAGGCTACACATGTGAGTGTGGACCGTGGGGGAAATGACACAAGTTCCGTTGAGCAGAACTGGGCTCTGACTAGAAGAGCCACAGCACAGACAATCTGTTCTTTAAAGAACTCTGTGCTATCAAATTCACTTCTGCAGTCTGCCAAGGACTTCCTTTTTTAACTCTAAGTTAGATAGGGGAAGAGGCGCCTATCCCCTGCTTCCCCCACCTCTTTTTGAGACAGTGCCTTCTTTGTTTTGAACTCACTCTGTAGATCAGGCTGGCCTTGAACTCACAGAGATCTACCTGCTTCTGCCTCCCAAGTGCTGGGATCACAAGTGTACAGCACCACATCAGAGGCTTTTCTTAAGATGCTTTCGAAGTGCAAAAGGATAAAACCATTTAGCCCAAATAACTTCGACCACACTTTCTGAAGTACTTCTCTGTCCATATTCTTCCGGTACCCCAATTAGCCAACAATAACCAGCTTCTGTTTCTAAGAGATGCTAAGTAGGCCTGTGGAACCATAGAATTAGGGGTAAAGGGAACCAGAGCACCAGGCAAAGCCTACCCAGAAAGGTTAGTGACTCACCCAAAGGCATGCAGTTCAAGTGGCAGATCCTAGACTGGAGCCCCAGGCTCTCTCCTCTCCCCGTCCCTGGCTGGTCTGTTTGGAGCCATAATCCAAGACACCAAAGAGTCTTCCCCCTGGTCCTTGTAACATGTATGTCAAACCTGTCGTTCTTGTGTCACCTGTGAAGAACACAAGCTTACCTCGTTTCTGGAATTTACTCTCTAGTCCTAATTTATACCTTTAGAAAAATAAATGGCCTTTTTTTTTCTACACAAAGAGTGATGTTTCTATCACACGGCAAGTATCGTCGTGGCATTCTTCTGGGTGCTATTAAATCACACAGTCTTTTTTTTTTTTCCCAGGGAAGGAATGTAAGAAAGTCTGGGAAGACCAGAGCTAGGGAGGAACCCAGGCTGGCCTGGCTGGAGAGCAGGTGTCCCTTCCATAGCACTATCTTGTCTCCTAAGGATCTATCCTGATCCTTCCTGCTTCCCTCCACTGCCCTCTCTGAGGGCACCTGGTCAGCAGAGCTTGATCTGAACTGCCAGTGTTGGGGCTCAGACCCAAGGGATATGGTGGGGGGAGAGGTGGTGTGTGTGTGTGTGTGTCTGTGTATCTGTGTATGTGTGTGTCTGTGTCTGTGTGTGTGTGTCTGTGTGTGTGTATGTGTGTGTGTCTGTGTGTGTGTATGTGTGTGTGTCTGTGTGTGTGTCTGTGTCTGTATATGTGTGTGTGTCTGTGTCTGTATGTGTGTGTGTCTGTCTGTGTGTGTGTCTGTGTGTATGTGTGTGTGTCTGTGTGTGTGTCTGTGTGTCTATGTGTATGTGTATGTCTCTGTGTGTGTGTATGTGTGTGTGTCTGTGTGTGTGTGTGTATGTGTGTGTGTGTATGTGTATGTCTCTGTGTGTGTGTATGTGTGTGTGTGTGTGTGTGTGTGTGTGTGTGTGGCCCAGCAGGTGGCCCCTTCCTCCCACTGACTCCTGTTAGGCCTGTCCTCTGCTCCCAATTCCCCTTTGCCTATGGCCACATCACCATCTTCCATTCCCAGAAACCTTTTGGTGCCCATACTAAACATCCTTCTAATCCTCCACAAAGATGTGCCTGTCCTATTGTTTCCCCCTGCATACCCTCACCCCACCCCACCTGCCACGTTGTCCACAGAAGCCATCTGGTTAGCTTGTTTCTTCCACGACAGAGAATGAAACAAAGGGCTCTGGGCTCAGGCCTCAGCTGGCCCGGTTTTGAGCTGTGTTTGCACCTGGAGCTGACTGTCTAGCTCAGGTTCCCAGAGGCCCCAGGGCAGGACTGTGTCTCCACACGCTGGGTGGCAGGTAGCTTGCACTGTCAGCTCTCCACGAAAAACAAACAGCTGTCATGCAAGACAGGGAAGCTGCAAGGCTTAGGGAGGCTCCCAGGAGACTGAAAAATGCTGGCTCAGGATCTTGACCTCTGCAGACACTGCCTACAGAGGTCATGTGGGGATGGCCCAACGATGCGCTCTTTGAAGAACCAGGGGCCAGCAGTTGGAGGGAATGGATGAAGGCAGGGCCTGGGGAAGACCACTTCTGACCTCATTGTGATTCCTACAAGTAACCAAGCGTGCTTATTCCTCCTCCCAAATGAGTGGCTCTCCATGGAGATGTGCAGGCCTCACTGAGGAAGTGAAGTCACAGCCTCCGGATCCGACCGAGGTGGGGGCAGGTGATATAAACAAGAGTATGTGACACTCACCAATAGGAGATGGAGTTTTTAAAAGTATTCAGGCCTTGGGAAGAATGTTCATTATTTTCTCTCCTTAGTCTGCTTAGCTTTCAAAGCCCAGTTCACCTGCCTAGTCTTCCTCAGGCCCCAGAGGCTGAATTCACTCTCTTGGTTCTTGATTAATTCACTAGGTGGAGAATTCTAGGCCAGCCTAGGCTAATATGAACCCTGTTGAAAAAGAGAAAGAGAAAGGGAGGAAGTTTGGTGGGGTTCTTTGGGAGCTTCAGGGTTATTTGGAGAACATTTAAGGCTGGAAAATCGGGACTGCGTTGTCATTCCTGCAACAGTGGAAGACCTCGGAGCAGAAGCTCCAACAACAACCAGGCCTTCAGGGTTAACCGGGGAACTGCACAAATAGCCAGGCCATGAACCTCTACTTCACACATCCCTGTGGCTTATTCCTCCTGGCTTCTTGTGTCCTGTAGATGAATTGTGGACTCTGCCAATGAGTAAATGTGGATATTTAAGACCTGGGGAGAACAGAAGACTGGATCCTCTAGTGGTACCAGGACCGGAACCCTGAGATGGACCAGTGAGTAAAGCTCTAACCACCTGAATTCAGGCTCAGGCTGGGAGAGAACAGACCTCAACAGTCAGGCTTGGTGCATGTATTACCCCGCCTCCCACAGTATGTAAAAAAGTGCAATAAACACAGTAATGGTAATACGATAGTTTTAAGCTCAATTTTACTTTTTAGGGTTTATTTATTTGGTGTAGATATGAGTGCAAAGGTCAAGGGCAAAAGACAACTTTTGGGAGTCGGTTTTCTCCTTCCATCATGTGGGTCCTGGGAACTGAACTCAGGTTGTTAGACTTGGTGGCAAGCTCCTCTACCCCCTGAGTCATTCCACTGGACCTACTGTTTTGTTTTTAAGATTTATTCTGAGTTTTAGTTGTGTGTATGAGTGCTTGCCGACACGCGTATGCACCTAAGTGTGTGCAGAGGTCCACCTCAGCCAGAGGAGAGGGCAGATCCTCTGGGTCTTGAGTTAGTGGCAGCTTTGAGTCCCTGACATGGGTACTAGGAACAGAATTCAGGTCCCCTGAAGAGCAGGAAGCATTCTTTTTGGTTCTTTTTTTTTTCCGGAGCTGGGGACCGAACCCAGGGCCTTGCGCTTCCTAGGCAAGCGCTCTACCACTGAGCCAAATCCCCAACCCCAAGCAGGAAGCATTCTTGACAAGCATTCTTGAGCTGTTGCTACAGCCCTGGTTTTGTTTTGTCTTTTTAGAGAAGTCTTACAAGAGCTGAGTGGGGTTGGTGCCCACCTCAGGAGGCAGAAGCAGGCAGATCTCTGAGTTTGAGGCCAGCTTGATCTACAGTGTGAGTTCTAGGATAGGGCTACACAGAGAAACCCTCTCCCCATCCCCCTAAAGTATTTCAGGGACTGGAGAGATGGCTCAGCAGTTAAGAGCACTTGGTGCTCTGGTAGAGGTCCTAGGTTTGGCTCCCAGCACCCATATGGCAATTCACAACCCAGAGATCCAATGCCTCCTTCTGGCCTCTGTGGGTACCAGGCATGCACATGTTGGCAAAACACCCATACACATAAAATAAAAATAGACAACAAACTTAAAAAGTATTACAAATCATGCACCATCACCTGGAATCTCCCCTACAGTGTCTCCAAATATGAGGGAGGCCAAGAGGTCCAGACTGTGGACTTGGTGGACATGGTACAGAGGAATTACTAACTCATAAACTAGGCGCCAAACAATGGGGAGGGGGAGGGGTCAGTTGCCATGCTCCTTTCTTGTGCCTTTAACAGTTCACCACAATGGGACACCCTTCACACTGGCTTTGAAGTGAAGCAATTGTGGTGCAGAATGCCTACGTAGGCAGGTAAAGGGTCAGAAGTCCCTAGGTACTGTGGCACTTGTAAAATCCAAACTGCTCCATTTCATTAGAACTGCTCTTGTCCCAAGTCCTCTGACTCCAGCAAGGTTGGTGTAGTGATGCCTAGCTTGAACTAAGGATATATCAAAAAGGAAACACTAGTAAAAAAAAATAAAAATGGCTGCTTTAGTTTGCATCTCAAATGTCCTGTAGTGGCCCATCTAGTAAAGATTTGGTCGCTAGTCCGAGGCACTATTGGGAGGCGGTGTGGCTTTAAGGAGGATATTAGGTCATTAGGTCATACTCTTGAAGAGGATGTTAGGGCCCCGCCCCTTTCCCCTTCTATCTTTGCTTCCTGCCCACCATGAAACTTCTCTACCACATTCTCCTACCACACCGCTCCGAGTTGCCACAAGCCCAAAGCAGCAAGGCCAAGCAGTCTTGGAAACCATTTGTCCAAGAGACTGAGGAGATGGCTCAGCCGTTAGAACCACCGACTGCTCTTGCAGGAGACTCGAGTTCATGTTCTTTTCTTGCCTCTGCCAGCACCTGCCTTCATAGGCACATACACACTCCCATGAAGACACATGCATATCATTTAAAAATTAAAATAAAATAAATCATGAGGAACAAGCCAAAATAACCCTTTCTTTTTTCCTAAGGATTTACTTTTATTTATGAGTACGGGTACTTTGTCTGCACGTATCTGTGTGCACTGCGTTCATGTCTGGTGTCTGCAAAGGCTAGAAGAGGTTGCTAGAAGCCCTGGATCTAGAGTTACAGATGATTAAGAGCCACCATGAGGGTGCTAGGAGCTGAACCTGGGTCCTCTGTAAGAACAGAAAGTGCTCTTAACGGTTGAACCATCTCTCTAGTCCCAATCCTTTCTTTCTTATAAACTGATTAACTTAGCTCTTTTATCACAATGACAGAAAGCTGACTAACATAATTTCATAGCCGTCCCAGCATGTTGTCCCTGACAGACTTGCTAGGTCTCTTTCCTTGTAGCTGAAGCATCGAGGTGCAGAGAACTTCCTTCTGTTATCTGCTTCCTTGTCTATACCGTCCCGAAGCTGCTTCGAGCTTGCACATTTCTCTTTGCAGAAGCCAGCGAGCAAAATGTCCTGGCCAGAGCACAGTGTGTTCTTTTCTTACCTAGGTTTGTAACTGAGGGGAAGGGAGGAAGCTCGTGGGATCCTGGAGATAAAGACCCACCAGGCTCGGCTCTTTTTTCATGGTTTGCTGGGCATTCATGGATGATTGTGCATGGAAGGGTCGCCCAGCCAAGAGCTCGATAGGGCTCACTGGGTATCCTTGTGTGCCGCTCCTGCTCTGCCTCAGAAGGCTTTCTGTTCCCTCTGTTCTTTCCTCAGGATGTCCTGATTTCCTCACCTTAGCCTTCCTCATTTAGTCAGAGAGGTTGGGCAAGTAGCTCTGGGCAGTGGGGTCATGACCCTGCTTCCCAAGAAAGACTTCCTCTGCAAGGCCAATCTGTAGTCACTTGGTTTCTGAAGGTCTTGGTGGCCCCAAAGGTCTGTCACTCTGGTTCAGGTCCATATCCAGCTCCCATGTGGAGGGTGTGCTGGGCTCTTGCCAGGAGTGCAGGCTTTGAGGTCATCTCTCTAAAAGGGACCACTGGACCAGTCTTAGGACCAGCCTGTGACCTTGACCTTGAGGCCCTGTGAAACGGAGTTCAGCATGGCTCTTTATCTCATGGAGATGTGGAGATTGAATGTGATGATTTGTTTAAGTGCCTGGCTTGGTAAGTGTGGGCAAAGTGAGAACTGTCAACCTGGGCCTGTCATCGCCCTGTGGATCCAGGGTGGAGAGAGCCTTCCTCGGATGCTTCTCGTGCCTCCAGCAGAGCCTCAGAGCAGCTGCACTCTCAGCAGGGCCTGGAGACAGTATGTGAAGTCGCAGAATTCACCTCACTGACTGACCTCTGAGGCAGAAGCAGTCTGTGGGACAAAGGTCTTGATTAACTTACCTAAGTGTGACTTTGTTGTTCTTGCTTCAGTTCCAAGTGATGATAGAGTCTACCTCAGGCACCATTTCCAGAAGAATCTCACTCTCCTACTCTAGCAAGGAGCCTCTGCAGCAGGATGTGACCGTGTGACTGGGTGACCTGTGGCTGTGGCCTGCAGCCTACTCCTGCTGTCTCCCAAGGTGAAACATTTGTATCCCCCTAGTCCCCTTGTTAGGGTCTGGGGCTTTGTGGAGGAAACTGAGAACCTTTGTCTTCAGAGCACCCGCATCCTAAGCCTGCCTCCCTGCCAACTCTCACTGCAAAAATCTCTCAGAAGTGGGCTGGGCTGAAGTGTGTGGTAGACTATCAGAAGGAAGAACCAGCCGGCTGGAGTCTCCCTGTTCCTCTCCTCACATCCCAGACTGTGTTTGTGGGGAGGAATGTAACGCCACCTTGCAAAAAAAACCTCCAAACTCTTGGTTCAAAACCTCTAGAGCAGAAGTTCTCAACCCCACGGGGGTCACAAATCAAACAGCCTGCACATCAGATATTTACACTACAATTCAAAACTGTAGCAAAATTACAGTTATGAAGTAACGATAAAATAATTTTATTGTGTGTGTGTGGGAGGTCATCATGCTGTAAGGAACCATGTTTTAGGCTCTCAGCATTAGGAAGCTGAGAACCACTGCTCTAGGGCCATATTTGCATAGCATTTGCATAGGACCTTCTTGGTAAAGCCACGTGGGGGTTTCTGGATAGCATGCTATGAACCCTGGGAAGGATGTGTGTCGGCTTCAATTTCTGGGCCATATTTGGAACAGACACATTCCCTGTCAGCTTTACCATCGGGTGAAAGGACAGGCAAGTCGTTCAGTCACCAGCCACGCTGCAGGAGCAAGAGCTCACCTCCCATGTACATAGGGCAGCCGTGGGGCTCCAAAGCCACTCTTCTTTTAGTTTCTCTTAGTGATTGTGTCAACCCTGGCGCTTTGAAATGTCAGGCTATGGCATGGCTACTGAGCTATCACCCCAGCCCTTTATGAGGAATCGTTTTTGTTTGTTTGTTTGTTTGTTTGTTTGTTTGTTTGAGAGAGGATCTCACTGTGCAGCCTAAGCTGGTCTCAAGCTTATGACAATCCTCCAGCCTCAACCTTTGTTACAAGCCAATCTCATCTCATCACACTCGTGTACACGCACATGCACACGGCAATTCATTCTGTTAGTAGGCTTGTCTGGTCCTACATGAAATCCTGGGTAGGAGTCAATCCTGACCCATACTGGGGCTGGGAGTATTGAGAGGAGGCATGCTGTTCTGGAACCACAGAGAAGCTTGGGCTATGGGATGTTAGAGTGAGACAAGATTTGATGTCGTGTCTGTCCTTTTCACAGATGAAGAAACCAAGGTTCTGAGAGGTACGTAATATCAGCCTGCGGTGTGCGCTGTCAAACAGCACTGTAGTCCAGGGGCTGCCCAGTCACAGTGGCAAAGTCTGGGGCTTCTGAGAGATTGCGCTGTTAGACTGGGAGCTCAACTGTCTCTCACACCAGACTTTACGTCTCACTTTGCAAAGAAAAAGTGGCTCTCAGCCTCCAGGGAAGCAAAAGGTAAACACACTTGGTTCCCAGAAGCCTTGAGTGGAGAGCAACTGCGAATAGCCTCCTCTGTGGCTTGCCTTTAGCCCACTGTGGGGACCCAGGAGGCTTTAAAAGGCAGAGCTGCCAACGCCTTAAATAGCCTCTCTGCTCCACCAGTGCCTTGCGCAGGTGCAAAAAACACTGGTCTGTGTGTGCCAGGCAGAGGCCCTGTGCCTACACTTAAAGGATCCCTCCAAAGGCCACACTTCCTCACAAGACAGCAAGCTAGAGTCCAGCCTCTCAAAGGCCAGCAGCCTCTTGGGAGACTGGGTAGGCAGAATGACCCAAAACAAACAGTCCAGGAGGAAAGAGATTTGTCTACAGACTCTGGATCCCTGGACTGAATTCAGTGAACATTTATTAGATGGTGAATTTGTGCTCAGCCCACACCTGGGGAGGGGACAGAATACATTTAAAAACTTCACACACACACACTAACACACACACACACACCACACACACACATATACACACACCACACACACACACACACCACACACACACCACACACACCACACACACACCACACACCACACATACACCACACACACTACACACACTCATACACGCAGACGCAAACACACACACAGACAGACACACGCACACACACACACACACACACACTCGCACACACACCACACCACTTTCAAAGAGTTTGCTGGGGGTTGAAGGTTCACAGTAATCACAGAGAGGAAAGGCAGAAGCTGTGTTAAAGGCCAGAGAAAACAAATTACAAGAAGAATTCCAAAACTCAGGCTGCCTCCCCCCAAAAGCATTCTGAAAGGCCCACTGAGAGCTTAGTAGTTGGGGGTGGGGAGGGAGCTAGGGTCTTCTGGTGGCCAGGAGGGTATTGGGCTATACTTTTTCCCTCTGCCTCTGTCAGTAAGGAAATTTCTTTTCTTTTCTTTCTTTCTTCCTTTCTTTCTTTCTTTCTTTCTTTCTTTCTTTCTTTCTTTCTTTCTTTCTTTCTTTCTTTCTTTTTCTTTTTGAAACCAGTCTCTCTATGTAGCCCTGGCTTTCCTAGAGTTAGCTGTGTAGACAAGGCTGGCCTTGACTCACAGAGATCCACATGACTGTGTTCCTTCGTACTGGGATTGAAGTACGAAGCACCCAGCCAGGAGGAATTTTAAAGACTGCTTCACCCTGAAGAGTTGAGTGTCCTGCATGTCCTCCCGGCCCTGGGCAATATAGCAAAGAAGTTTTTGCACCAGGTAGAGTCTCCTGTGAGACAGCTGAGTTCAGTATGATTCTCAGGCAAAATCATGTAGTAGTAGAAAAGCCAAGAATCCTCCTTTAATAACCACGTGACTTTGTCGTTAACCTATGCTTCAGTACCCACGTCTGTAGAGTGAAGGCTTAGAGGAAGGACTGAGTGGGGTAGGTTTACCCCCAGCTTGGCTTTCTCTGCTGTGACAGTGACGTCGTTGCTTTGTGTTGCTCTTTCCTCAGGTAGACACTCTTCAACTCAGGGACGGAGGTAGGGTGAGAAAGGACCTGGATGTTCTTTTGTAGCTGTTCTCAAAGTCTCACTCTGCTTTGCTAAGTTTCACGAACTGGAACACATTTGCCTTATCAGGGGAGAAAAGCTGGGGACAGAAGCTGTAATGTCCGAACTAGGAGGTAGGCAGGAAGACAGAGATTCAAGGTCATCTCTGGCTACATACCAACTTCGAGGCCAGCCAAGACTATAAGACTCTCAGAAAAACAAGAACATAACAGATAGTAAACAAATAGTGAAAATCTTAAATGAGAGGGGTGATTCTTACTTGGTTGGAAGAGGAACGGATCCTCCATTAGAGATTGGGGGGGAGGGGGTCTCTGAATTTAGACGTACACCCAAAATTGCCTACAGGCAAATAAATAGTGCTTGCCACACAGTAGATGCTGTGTTCTTTCAAACACTCGGGGATGCTGTCCTGCACAGTAGCTCTTCAATGTCGTGCATTTTTCATGCGTGGATTCTGAGGACACAACTGCAATTACTTGCAGGAAGGTAAGACTGAGTGTGAAATTTAAAGAGGCACTCCAAAGTTTGGCACCCCTTGTATCACAGGAAGGGCATATCCCACCTCTCTTGTGTCCTAACGCCAGCCTCATAAGAGAACATTCCTCCCGGTCAGCTCCCTCCTCCTCTTGACAAACAGCAGCCACTAGCCTAGGCTCCCTGTGGCCCTGAGAGCAAAATGGAAGGAAGAAGGGTAAGGTTAAAGACGA
The DNA here is from genome assembly GCF_021556685.1 of Rattus norvegicus. Classification (NCBI taxonomy): domain Eukaryota; kingdom Metazoa; phylum Chordata; class Mammalia; order Rodentia; family Muridae; genus Rattus; species Rattus norvegicus. Next base: position 155,414,228 of record NC_141537.1, on the reverse strand, counting down.
GCACCGGGCGTGTCACTGTCCTGGTCATAGTTTCCTATCACACGTGTTTATGTACTGCACATAGGAAGTAGGGGGAGTAGAAATGTCCACACAGCCCCACTCTCAGCCTCTAAAAAAAATGGTTTTTGTTTTGTTTAACTTTTCAGGAAGCCACAGCCCCTTTCAAACCCCAGTAAAGGGTCTGGACCCTCATACCTATTCCTGGGACACAGCCATCCTTACAAGACCATTGGCGCTTCCCACACAGGTCCAGGAGCCACCCTACCTTGCAAGGCACTTGGCCTCTGTGGGGAGTTTTGGACCCTGAGTTAGAAATGTTTGCATTTGAGGAGATGCCTTGACTTAGATTTCCATAGATAACTGAATGGGCTCCAAACATGCCATGGAACCTAGGAGTGTCTCATTTGCCACATGGCTACTGTTGGAACCTTAGGATTTAGAAGTAGCTAAGGTGGAGCCTTACAGGGGTAAACTGGGCTTCAAGAGCCAATGGAGCTGAGGGAGAAGCACAGAAACAGAGTCTACTGGAAAGCCAAGAACCCTTTCTGTCCTTGCAGTTCTGTATCTGTGGTCTGCAGACTTTCAAGTCCTCGAAATGGAAGTTACTCCCACTTTGGGGCAATACCCTTAAGCTCCCTCTCCTCTTCCCTCACCTGCCAGGAACAACACTTCTTTCACCTCAGCTCCTGTGTGGAGACACCTTTTCCTAGGTTACACTCCTGCTAAAGCCCAGAGATTGTTTACCGACTTGGACCCAAACTTAGTGGACCAAGAAGATCTATGGCTGGACTTCGCTTGTGTCCAGCAGGTGTCCCAGGGTGAGTGAGGGCAGCAACAGGTCTGAAAAGATCAGAGGAAAACCAACAGGTCCACCCAGGACAGGCAATCCAGGCAAATGGGCAATTTGTCCCAGACAAGGCAGGCAAATTCCCCAAATACCAGGATGTTGAGCAATAGTCAAAGAATGAAACTCATTGCTATTCCAGCCCTTCCTCTCCCCCACCCTGTACTCTGTGTCCCATCCTTTTCCTCTGCAGGAGCTCCTGTGCAGATGACTCACCGGGCCCTGTGAGAGTCCCCTGCTGTCTACCTCAGCTTTCACACACCTGAAACCCACGGTGGCCGAGACGTCTTCACAGCCGTGTCAGCATACGAAGGTTTACGTATGTTCAAGTCGCTCTGCTTAAGTACTTCAGTTTGTTATTTTGATTTTGTTCTTCGCCTCATGGTGCTGGGGATTGAGCTTAGTGTGTTTTCTGTGCTAGGAAAGTGCGCTGCCCCTGAATTATAGCCCCAGATGCCTGTTTTCTCCATCTTGGTTCATTGTTTCTGTTTTGCTATAGTTTCTACCGTAGTTCTAGGTTCTTGCACATGCCAGGCAAGGACTCTACTGCTTAGCTAATCCAGCCCCTCGATTTGTAAAATTAATGTATCTAACCAATCATTATAGAGCCCTAATTAGATTGGATAAATGAAATGGGGAAAAATTAAAATGTATTAAATCCGAATTCATAGGCAAATACACAAATGAGATTTTGATTCTGTTTTTAAGGAGATTGCTGTCTACCAAGGACAAAGGACACAAAACCATGGCACATGATAGAAATTATATACATATATGTTTGCCCTGATACTAGCTTAGTAACACCACCATGCAGCAAGTACCATTCTAGCCAGACATTAGACAATGGGTAAAAGTTAGAGAGGGAACAAGGAAAAGACCTTCCAGGTAGAAAGAAGGCCTGAAAAGAGCCTCAGAAGCAAGAGAAGTAGAATCACATTCAAAGGAACAATTAGTCTCAGTTGACAAGAACTTGAGAGCCAGGCAGTGATGGTACACAACTTTAATCCCAGCACTCAGGAAGCAGAGGCAGGTAGAACTCTGAGTTTGAGGCCAGCCTGGTCTATAGAGTGAGTTCCAGGACAGCCAGGGCCACACAGAGAAACCCTGTTAGGGGGTAGAAAAAGGAACTTGAGAGACGAGGCTGGAATGATGGTGGTAAGAGCACTATCAGGTCTTCCGAAGAACACAGGTTCGACTCCTAGCAGCCACACAACAGTTCACAACTGTCTGTAACTCTAAACCCAGAAGCTAACACACATTCTCCTGGCCTCTGCAAGGCTCCAGGTATGCATATGTACATGGAGATGCATGCAGGCAAAATATCCATCTACCTCCACACATTCACATACACATACACATACACATACACATACACATACACATACACATACACATACACATACACATACACATACACATACACATACACATACACATACACATACACATACACATACACAAGAACATGGAGAAATAGACAGACAGGGGATGAAACACCAGGGTAGGCACAGCTAGCAGGTGGCTTTGAATGGCAGACTCAAGAGTGATCTGGGGATGTGGGGACATGGCTCAGTCAGTACAATGTTTGCTATGCCAGCATCAGGACCTGAGTTTTATTCCCAGCACTGACATAAAAAGTCAGATGCGGGGCTGGGGACTTAGCTCAGTGGTAGAGCGCTTACCTAGGAAGCGCAAGGCCCTGGGTTCGGTCCCCAGCTCCGAAAAAAAGAACCAAAAAAAAAAAAAAGTCAGATGCATCCATTGCACCTATAATACCAACTCTAGGGAGACGGACAGGAGGGTCCTGGGGATACCCAGTCAATCTAGCCAAACTGGACAGCTCCAGGTCTCCAAGACCAAAGTGGAGAACTGGAGAGATAGTTAAGGGTTAAAAGCACTTACTGCTCTTGCAGAACCTGAGCTCGGCTCCCAGCACCCATGTCAGGAGGCTCACAACTGCCTGGAACTACAGCTCACACTCAGACATGCACATCATTTTATTTTGTTTTTTTTGAGACAGGGTCTCTCTATGTAGTCCTGGCTATCCTGAAACTCACTATGTAGACTAGGCTGGCCCTTGAACTCTGCCTCTGCCTCCTGAGTGCTGGGATTAAAGGCATGCTCCATCATGCTCAGCTGGCACACACACAATGCAAATGGGACTGGAGAGATGGCTCATCTGTAAAAGCACTCGATGCTCTTGCAGAGAACTAAGGTTCAGCTACAACCATCTACATGGTTGCTCACAACTGTCTGTAACTCCAGTTCCGACACCCTCCTGTGACCTCCATGAACTCTGTATGCATGGGGTGCACGTACATACATGCAGGCAAACACTCAGGCAAATAAAATTAAAACAAATTCAATTTAAAAAAATAATAAAAATAAATTATTAAAAACAAACAAACCAAGATAGAGGGAGACTGAGGAAGACACCCAGTGTTGACCAGACATCTATTGTTGACCTATGACTCCACATGTGCATGTACAGATTCATGTATCCAAATACGTTCAAACACACACACACACACACACAAACACACACACACACACACACACACACACACATATGCACCAGAAAGAGGAAGGGGGAGACAGGTAGGTCTGACTCTTAGGGAATCACCTAAAGGCCCATGGTGCGAATGTTTCTGTTTGAGTGTTTGAGGCTGGCCATGAACTCCATATCCTGTTCTCTGTGTGCTGGATTGCAGACACGTAGCAGCATGCCTGGCTTTATCACAGACCTCTGAGCCAAGGACACACATGCTGATCATAATGGCTTGATCTTAGAAAGACTAGATCGTTCTATAGAGCTGAGCTTGGAATGAAAATAGAAAAGCAACAGGGGTGGCTGTTGGAAGGGACGTTGGAGGACAGCAGTTCTAAGGGGCCTTTTCCAGGAAGCTTCTTCTAGCCAACTAAACTAAAAGGGGCCTTGACCTATGTTCTCAATGGTCCTCATGACTGATTCATCCAGCGAGCAGGGCAGCATGGCTGTGAGAAGCAGATTTTTGAGATCAGACAAACCAAGGATTAAAGGGCAGACAGCACTGAGGCAAACCTATCGTGTATGAAATGGGACCATCTTATTTTTATTTTTTGGTAAGGGTTAAATGACATAAAATATGCTAAGACACTAGACAGAGGCCAAAAAAAAAAAAAAAAGTAAGTGACTAAAACAGTTGGCAAGACGGTCATGACGTCATGATTCACGTTGTAGATATAAGAAGGCAGAACTGGCATAGGCTGATGTGGCTCGGTAGCAAACAACGTTCACAGCAACCGTTTCCCTTATTAGACTGCTGATGGAGTACAGAAAGCCTTTCTCAGTTACAGCAGGACCCACGGGTACACTCAGTCCCAACTAGGCAACCATAAACACGAAGGAGGTGCACGGCACGGTAGGCGAGTAGTGAAGATTTTCACTAAGCCCAGGCGCATCTGTCTGTCCTGAAGAAGAAGGTCTGGTGTTTGCTTGCTCCATGTGCTCCAGCTCCTCAGGACGGTCACTCAAAGTTGGCAGACATGATGAGAAATACCAAGGGACGGATGAGTCTGTCCCAAAAGCAGGAGGTGAAGTCCAGCTCCAGAAAACGTTTGGTGCTCACTGTTCCAGTAGGTGTTAATCCAAACTCACCAGGACCTGGTCCTAACTGGACAACGTCCACAGTGCAGCTGTCTTTGCTTAAAGCCTTCCTGATATCTACCCAGCTGCCTTCAGGGTAGCCTTGGTCTAGATCTGTGGTTCCCAACGTTCCTAATGCACTGACCCTTTAATGAACTAAACAGCTCATGTTGAGGTGACCCTCAAGGGTAAAATTATTGTTGCCTCTTCATAACTGTAATTTTGCTATGCTACTGTTACGAATCATAATCATAAGTATCTGTGTTCTCTGATGGTCTTAGGTGACCTCTGTGAAAGGGTCATTCAGCCCCCAGAGGGGTCGAGACCCACAGATTGAGAACCATCGATCCAGATCGAGAGCTGGATTTGAGGGGCTGGAGAGAAGGCTCAGAGGTTAAGAGTACTGACTGCTCTTCCAGAGGTCCTGAGTTCAATTCCCAGCAACCACACGGTGGCTCATAACCATCTGTAATGAGATCTGATGCCCTCTTCTGGTGTGTCGGAAGAGAGTGACAGTGTCCTCACACCCATAAAATAATAAGCGTTTCTTTTAAACCTATACTTGTAAGGAGACAGTGGAGGCTAACAGTTACTGCACAACAAAGTTTGGAACTGGGTCTACACATTTCATCCCCTTTCCTTTCAAACTCCTCATCCCTTAGGATCAGTGCTGGAGACTGAGTCTGAGACTTTGACAGCCCCAGGCTTCCTTTTCTTTTCTCAGTTCTTTGTCTATAAGTGAGATGCCCCAGACGACTCCATTCCCTGCTCCAGAGCCGGCTAGTCAAGGCATCCATGAATATAAACTGAGTTTCCCAAGTCCAAAAGCCACCTGCCTTCGAAGGCAGTGACACTGTGCCGCATGGCTCTTTAGGAAGGACCATGTCTGCTTAAACATAGATTTCCTTCAGGTTGGGTGAAAGGTGAAACCCAGGAGAGATACAGCCCCGTGGTGGAGGATGAACAGAGGTCAGGCTGCTGGCCCAGCTCTGGTTTTCTCACCTAGCTAACCCTGGGAACCTCTAAGCTCAATCTTCCTGTGCTTTAGTTCCCTGACTTCTGAATTGGGAATGATAATACTACTTATCATACGAGTATGCTATCTGATAGGATAGTGTGTTGAAAGTGCTTCATATAGCACAGCCCATAGCAAGCACCCGATAACTACTGAGTTAAAAAGTAACATTCAACTGACAACTAGACCATCCATTTAGACTTTTCTCCCTCTTTCTTTTATTTTCTTTCCTTTATCTCCCCCTCCAAGACAGGGTCTCTCTGTGTAGCCCTGCCGTCCTAGACCTCACTCTGTAGGCCAGGCTGGCCTCAAACTCAGACATCCCCCTGCCTCCAAGTACTGGGTTTAAGGCATGAGCTACTACTGCCTGGCTCTTTTTGTTTTTCTATTAGCATTTTATCGTGTTGTATCTGTCAGTTCTATGACACATCATTTATATTATAAAAACATTCTGCCTATAAATATAAATACTGAGCTTACTAATTCAATAAACACAGACTCTAAATCCAGCATTACTCTTCTGCGAGTCGCATACTTTTATCTTTACTATTTTATAGTGTGCCACGTCCACGGAGCTGTTTACTTTTGAAAAGAGACTCCCAGCCATTAGCAGGCTCAGAGGCCCTGGGGGTGGAGCCCCTCCTTCAGAATCATCTTTGGACCCCGCCTCCCATTTTTCTGAATAATACCCATGACTTGAAAATGCTTACAGTCTGAGCTTTACCTCTGGTTCTGGGTGGAGACATAGAGTCCAATCTTCCCTAGGACTATGGCATTACACGTTATCCCTCCCTCCTCAACAGCTACATTACGTTGCTTTTCTTCCTCCCCGTCTTCCTCTTTCTTTTTCTGCTCTCCCGTCTTCCTGCCTTTCTTTGGGAGGGAAAGGGGGTAGCGATATATATAGGATCTCATTCCACAGCCCAGGCTGACCTTAAACTGGAAGCAATCCTCCTGTCTCAGAGTCCCAAGTGCTAAGATTATAGGCATCCACCATAATGCCCAACTCTGCCTTTGCGTTTGTAAATCTCCCAGCATTCCCCTGTGTCCTACAATTAAGCGGGTGTTCATTTTCCCTTTTGGGGATTATAATGAATTCCATCTCTGGTTTCTAAATAGAAGGAATGGATGGGAGACTTTGGACCATGGAGCAATTATGAGCTGTGCAGTCAGGGAAAGCTTCAGGAGGAGGTGAGGCTGAGGTGGACTCTGATAGATTTGGGTAGGAGGATTCAGATGACAAAAGGCTAGACTAAGTTACAAGTTCAAGATGGTAGGGAGGCACCACAGGCATAGCACACATACATAGATAGTGGCACCCATAGGTCAGAGCCTGGATCCTAAGTACAGGGCCAGGAGGACAGGGATAGAGGTGGAACCATAGTTGCTGGGACCAATTGTGGGCCCGGAGATGGGAACCCTTGAGCTGCCAGTCTCAGTCAGCAGGGCCACCCCATCCCATCTTTCCTCTTGGCTCCTCTTTCATGCCTAGTGCCTGCAGTGAGGCTTCCAGTGAGAGGACTGGCCGTGGCAAACTGGGAGAGAGTCCTCAGATTATGATAGTGTGTCTGAGGCTGTGTGAGCCCTCCACAGCCCTTCCAGCCACTAGTATGAGCTGAGAAACTGCTCTAGGCAAAGGGACTAGAGGTCCTCTGACGGGCTCTAGGTCACAGCTTTACTTTAACAAAGGTGATGGTAGCTGGGTCCCCAGTGCAGCAGGCAAACACCAGCAAGGACACTCAAGAGAAAAATGGGGTATAGAATTTTTTCCTCTTAAAAAAAAAATCAACTTTTTTGATGGGTAGAAGGACGTGTGCTGTATTTCTACCATTCCTGAATGGGAGACAGGAGGATCAATAGTTTAAGGCTATTGCCTAGCAAGCGCAAGGCCCTGGGTTCGGTCCCCAGCTCCTGAAAAAAAAGAAAAGAAAAAAAAATAGTTTAAGGCTAGCTTCTCCTCCGTAGGAAGTGTGACGCTAGCTTTGGTTACACAAGACGCTGTCTCAAAAAAAGTTTTTATTAGGTTGGCAAGATGGCTGAGCAGGCAAAGCTCTTACAGTAAGAGCCTAACAACCCGAGTTTAATCTGGGAACGCATATAAAAGTAGAAAGAGGGCCCAGCGTGTACACACCCTTAATTCCAACACTGAAGAGGCAGAGCCAAGTGGATCTCTGTGAGTTCAAGTATCAGTACTCTATAGTGAGTCTATGTATAACCCTAGGCTAGCCAGGGGATAGAACCCAGGGTAAATGCTCTGTAACCAACCCCAGCTCCATTCCCTCCTCCTTTGTGTCAGCCATCTAAGAATGTCAGTGAGGAGTCTGTCTCCTCTCTCAAACGGTGGGGGCCAGGCCTTCGTTTCCCTCTGTGCCTTCTCAGAGCTGTGTTTTCAGTGAATGAGAGGCACACAGCAGACTTCTCACTGTGTCTGGTGCAAACCAGTGGGGTAGCGGACAGAGTCTCACTTTCCACACAGGCAGGAGAGGACGTACACTCATGCAATGCTCATCCAGTCAGGACTGGTTTACCGCATCCTGCATGCTCACGTCACTATACTAGGTCCCTGAAGCAATCCTATGGGGCAGGGCTGTGGCCGTTCCCAATTTTACATGTAAGAAAACTGAGACTAAGGGTTGAGGAACTCGCTGAGCTCACACCAGAGGTAAGCAGGTCATGCTTTTAGTCACCTGAGACTTGAACAAATGAGGGAGGCTTTGTGATGCTCCTCAGACAGCAGCAGAAGGGTCTGATGGGAGGAGAGCAGGGACACAGCCTGGAATCCCAACTTCCAGGACCCCAAGACTGATGACTTCAGGTTGGGACCAAGACTGAAGGGAGTTTCCTCAGGCCCTTCCCAGCTCCATTCCCACAGAAGGATGCTCTGGGGATGCCTGTCTTTAGGATACACCCCAGCCCTCTTTCCCTTCTCTTTTCTTTTACTTCCCTCATCCTTCCCTCCCTTCCTTTTGTCCCCCTACTTTACCACCCTAGACCCTTTCTAAAGAGAGCAGCAAACCCCTGAAACATAGTTCCAGTGAAAGGAGTCCTCAGCTATAATTAATTATAGGCCGAGTGGGTCACTGCTTGCTCCAAATTGGAAAGCTTCTTCTAAGTAGGCCCTGAAGAATGAAGCCTCCGTGTGATCAACCTCCCTCCCTTCCTCCACCCCTGCAGGGCTGGGATAGCCTGGTAGGGCTCAGGTTCCCTGGGGAAGCTCTAGCTCAGCCTTACCATGCCCTGGCCCTTGGAGCCTGGTCCACTTGCCCATATGTAAAGGGGAGGAGGAAGGGATAGTGTGCAGAAGAAAGAGCTTCTGGGTTATGTATGCAAATATGTCTCTGAAGCAAATCAGAGCCAGGTATGACAGCACACACTTACTTGAGAGACTAGGCAAGAGGATCATGAGTTCAAAGCCATCCTCGGCTGCAAATGTGACGTGTCTCACAAGCAAGCAAACAAAAATAGTTTACCTTCCACACTGTCTGAAGTGGGAGTCAAAGCCGTGGGTTCTGGAAGGCAAGGGGAGGAGCAATGGTTGTAGACTGGAAGGGCTGTGGGGGCGGCCTCTGCCACAGACTTGTCTCAGCCTCTGGAGCAGGGCCTACTGGCTCCTGTTCTATTTCTAAACCAGCAATTTGGAGATGACAGTGTATATGTGAGAAGCAGAACAGGATGCTCCCTGGACAAAAGTTTAGAGAACAAAAAACAACCAAAACAACAATACAAAAAAAAAAAAAAAAAAAAAAAGCAGAAGACCAGAAGACTGCCTTACACCTCTGCTGGAATGTTCCGGGCATGTGCAGGCATCTAGGAAGTTAGTCCCCTGAAATGAGAAGTTTACAAATGTGTGGGATGTGTGTGTGTGTGTGTGTGTGTGTGTGTGTGTGTGTGTGTGTGTGCGCGCGTGTGTGTAGGTGTGAGTATATATGCGTGAGTGTGTATGTGTGTATATGAGTATGTATATTTGAATGTGAGTATGTATATGAATGTGTGTATGTATATGTATGAACGTATGTATATGTATGTATGTGTGTGTCTGTATGAGTTGGTGTATGTGTGTATGTGTGTATGTGGTATATGTACATATGTGTGTATGTGTATATATGTGTATGTGTGTGTACCTGTACATGTGTATATGTGTATATTTGTGTGTGTATGTGTGTATGTATGTATGTGCATATGTGAGTATATGTGTATAGTGTTTATATGTGTATGTGTATACTCATACATATGTATATGTGTATATTTGTGTGTATGTATATATGTATGTGTGTGTACATGTGTGTGTGCCTGTACATGTGTATATGTGTATATTTGTGTGTATGTGTGTATGTGTGTATGTATGTGTATATGTGTATGTGTGTACTCGTATATATGTATATGTGTATATTTGTGTGTATGTATGTATATATGTGTGTATATGTGTATGTGTGTACTCGTATATATGTATATGTGTATATTTGTGTGTATGTATGTATATATGTGTGTATACATGTATGTATGTGTGTATACATGTATGTATGTGTATGTGTGTGTGTACATGTGTGTGTATGTGTGTGTGTGCCTGTTTCAACCATTCTTATCATTTTAATCATTCAGATTCACAACCCCCCTTTTTGGTCTTCACTCTAGTTTCAGCCATTGGTAAAAAAAGAAGATAAAGGGGTTGGGGATTTAGCTCAGTGGTAGAGCGCTTGCCTAGGAAGCGCAAGGCCCTGGATTTGGTCCCCAGCTCCGAAAAAAAGAACCAAAAAAAAAAAAAAAAGAAGAAGAAGGTAAAAATGATGAAGACGACAACAACAACAGCAACAACAACATAAAAAATGAAGCACAAAGGGTTTTGAGAAATGTAATCTGAAACTCCTGAAAGACTGAAGTGTGGACCGAGTGGAGCTCCCTTTGCGTACTGTTCCTTTGGGGGCTGAGTTTGTGGCACGGCCTTGAAAATTAGAGAATTTTATTTTTTGCTGCTTCATAGCTATTCCAGAAAGGCACACGGCTGGGAATACAACCAGATCCCGAGGAAGCACAGACATGCGGCAAGGACGCTCGAGTTTTAGGGAAGGCCGGCTGGAATAGCAATTTGTGGGTGGAATATTAGTCAGGATATGGAAAAGGATTCAGTACAGACTTCCCTGTGCTTAGCTGTTGGCTGTCAGTGTCTAAGGCACAACCAGAAAAAACAAAAACAAAAACCCAGAGATTGTGCTCAACACAAGAGGCCAGGAGACCATGGCCGTCTGATGAGATCCAGTGCTGAGCGCCCAGGCTGAGAAGGGAGGGTGAAAGGGAGCCAGGCCTGACCACAGTGGGCCATCTGCACTCCACATCCTGGAATGCTTACTGTGGTTGGTGCAGCACCCCAGATTCTGATTCAAGCCCACAAGTGACTTCCTGCCTCTTCTCTCTTTCCTGTGACCCCAAAATATTAACTGGTGAGGCCTGGCATTCCTGTCTGGGACTGGGCAGCTGAAGCCATTGGTATGACTCACAGGTAATTTCAACGACTGTGGGGGGTGAGGGATGGAGGGGGAGGAAGAGGCTCCAGGTGGCCAAGGCTCAGGCTCTGTCACCAGCAGAGGCAAATTCCAGCCGACCTACCAAGAGCTTTAGAAAACTTGACCTTTGTGACAGTGAAGAAACTAAAATTATAATCCTGTCTGTGCCTTAGAAGCATGGCACACTGGGGAAAATGCCAAACCCAAACCAGAACCGAGCCTGGAAATGTCACACCATTAGCACAAAAGGTTAGTGGGCCACTTGGAAGTTGGGTAGGATCCTGGGAATTCTAAATCCATTTTATTGCCTGAGTAATAGGCTCTAAGCAGAATCCACATTGCTCTCACACTGGTCATAAGGTAAAGATCTAGAACTTTCCTTTCCTTTCCCTCGAGACCCATTTTCCTGTGTTACAATCAGTCCTTGTTCTGTGTTGGACCATGCTCTGTAGAACACGCTCCCATGAAACAAAACTGGTCATGATTGGCAGGGTGGTTAAGTGTAATCTCAGCCCTTGGGAGGCAGAATCAGAGGATCAAGGGTAGCCTCAGCTCATACCCACTTCAGGGCCAGATGAGCTACACGAGAGTTACCTTCAAATAATCAATCAATCAGTCAATCAGTCAATCAATCACCCAGGACATTTTAAGAGTTTGCTACTATCTACTAAGTTGGCATGCATTCTTTTGACTGATTACTTCGGAATCCTCTGTTTATCTGTACCACGCCTACTTCTGTACGCTGGTGCACCCCCATCCTCATGGAGTTAGTCTGGCCGCTCTGTTCTCGGAGCGCTTACTCACGCTGGCCTTTGCTTTAATGCCTAGCATGCTTCCCCTTCACCTCTGCGTCCATCTCCATCTCCGAGTAATTACTAACTTCTCCTTCACACGGATCCTCTCCAGGTAGAAGGAAAGTCACCTTGGCTTGTGTGTTATAATGCTTCACCTACGCTGTGCTCAATAAAGAGTTAATTGATTGCAGTTCTTCTTTTACAAGTCGAAACCCAAACACACAATTACTCTCGTTCTCCTCATTCTCATCCTATGGACTTCAACACAGCATGACACAGGACCTCTGAGTTCAGCAACCCAAGAAGAAAAAGGACCGATTGTACGCAAGACAGTGAGGGGATGCATTCAAAACAGAAGGAAAGGCTTGCTCAACCCTGATGTTTTAAATGCCTGCCTGAAAACGGGCCACTTGCAAAGTGTTGTGCCCTTCACAGCATTCAAGTTCAAGTCTCCACAGCACAAAATCCCTTTGTGTTAGCCCTTTTCCTCTCTGGCTACCCGGGGAAGAACTGGTCGTGGCGAGGTCCTATCCACACTTCTCCAGAGGGAGTGGAGCAGACATAAAGTCCAGTGACACAGAACTGAGCTCACAAATGCTTAGATATAATGAGCTGAGTTTAAAAGACAATCTGAAAGGTTTGTATTTATTTCATATATATTTATGTATATGATATTTTGCCTGCATATCTATGTCCCAAGTTCATAGCTGCCTGTGGAAGCCAGAAGAGGGTATTTGACACCTTGAACTGGACTTTGTGAGTCACCGTGTGGGTGCTGGGAATCAAACCTGGGTCCCCTGGAAGAGTAGACGGTGCTCTTAACTGCTGAGCTACCTCTGCAGCTCATGATAAATTAATTTTGACAAGGATGCTAAGATCATTAGATGGGGACAGTCTTTTCAATAAAGAGTGCCAGAAAAAAAAAAGTAGCTATCTCTTTATATAAAAGAATGAACGTGAACCTAGATGTCATGTCCAAAAGTAAGCACACACTAGAGCAAGGGGCAGGCGCGCTAGTACACAGTTGTAATCCCAGCACTCAGGAAGGCCGAGGCAGGAAGAGTGCCATAGTTCCAGGGGCTACATAATGAGTACCAGGTTGCTAGGGTTCCCGAGACACCGCAAGGACAAATGGTACAAAGACCTACACTTGTGAACTAAAACTACAGAACTCTTAGAAGAAAATATAATGAGAGACACAGCCTAGTTGGTGGAGAGCTTGTCTAACGTAAGTCCCAAGTTCGATCCCAAGCACCACAGAAGCAGAATGTGGTATCGTATGCAGGCGGTCCCAATAATCCCCTTGAAAAGGTGGAGGCAAAAGTTCAAGGTGAAGGGCGGGGAGAGAGAGAGAGAGAGAGAGAGAGAGAGAGAAAGAGAGAAGAAAGGAAGAGGAATGGAAAAGAAAGGAGAGAAAACACAATGGGAACCCCTCCATGCTGTTGTCTTTGGCAGTGACCTTTTTTTCTAAACTATGATGGCAAATATAACAACAAAAGGAAAGATAAATTAGATTTCATCTCATTTTTAATTTTTTAAAAATTTTTTTGTTCGGCAGCTGCGGCACACGTCTTTGATCCCAGTGCTCAAGAGGTAGGCAGAGGCAGATGGCAGATGGATATCTGAGTTTGAGGCCAGCCTGGCCTACAGAGTTAAGTTCCAGGGCAGTCAGAGCTACATAGAAAGCTATCATGTCTCAAAATAACAAACAAAAATTTTAAAATTTTTTGTGTATGACATCACTGTTAGGAGAGTGAATAGACAACGCATAAATAGAAGACAGGGTCTCTAATCAGATATATGATAAAGGATCAGTATTAGAATGCATAAAAAGTTTTTGGATTGGCACCTGTCTGAAATTGTAGCACCCAAGATGCTGACACAGGGGCATGGCAAGTTTTAGGCTGTCCTGGGCTACAAAGTGATAAAAGACGGGAGGGAGGAAGGGAGAGGAAAGAAAACAGCAATAAAGAAGAAAGAATTTCTGTAACTTAACAAGAGAATAAACTAGCCGCCTATTTGAGACTCCTCTGTATGATCTGCTGAAGAAGTGTCAAAAAAAAAAAAAAAAAGGAGGAGGAGGAAGAGAAGAAAACATAGACGTAGGCAGGGAGGTGGTGGTGCTTCCCTTTCATCCCTCTCATCCCGGCTCTCTGGAGGCAGAGGCACATGGAGCTCTGAGTTTGAGGCCAGCCTGGTTTATACAATGAGTTCCAGGACAGCCAGGGCTACGTGGAGAAACTCTGTTTCAAAAAAACAAAACCAAAAACTAAACAAAAGAAAGAAAAGAAAAGAAAAGATTAAACTGTGTTCCAAAGACAGAAAAAGGAGAAGAGCTGCAGAAATTTGCAAAAGGAGGGTTAGATCAGTGTAGTGAGACAGGAGGACAAAGCCCAGTGGGAAAGAAGCCAATCCGAGCAAAACTTCTGTCAGGGGACAGGAGACAAAGGTCTCCTGTGAAAGCAGTTTGCTTTCCACCTGGGTGGTGCTCAGAGCTGAGCCCCCATAAGAAGATACCCCCCAACAAAACTAGCAGAGATAAGCAAATACCGAAACATAAGGAGTATGGAAAAGTTGACATCCCCAAGAAATGCTAAGTCCTCCAGTACTGACCTCAAAGACACTGAAATGAGTAGAATGTTAAATGAAGATTTTAAAATGTAGTAGTGGAAATGATTGGTGACCTTCAGGAGGCTACAAAGAAGCAGAAGAATAAGGAAATCAGTTCAGGTCTTGGAGGGGAAAGCCAGCGCACAGAACAAGCAAGTAGTCAGCAAAAGAAACAAGAAGGTCAGCAAGACGGAAGAGAAAGTCAGCAAAGAAATAGAATAGAAATGTAGGAAGGAAAAGCTCGAAGAGACGAATCCAAGACATAGTGGGAAGCAGACACCAGATATGAAGAACAAAGCTGAGGAAATACTACATTTAAACAGCAAGAAAGAAACAAAATAGCCAGCCCTAGTGGTGTGAGGTGCTAATCCTAGCTACTTGGGAGGCTCAGGCAGGAGGGTCACAAGTTCAAGGCCAGTCTGGGCAATTTAATAAGATTTTTGTCTCAAAGTGAGATGAGGGCTGGGGATATAACTCACTGATAAGGCACTTACCTTGCATGGTCAATTCCCAGTTCCATAAAAACAAACAAACCAAACAACAAAAAGAAAATCCGTACAGGACCAAAACATCCAAGAACTCTAGGATACAATCAAGAACCCAAACTTAAGATGCACAGGGTAGGAAGAACAGCTGAGATAAAAACTAAAGGCATAAAGAATCTATTTAAGGAAACTACAACAGACTATTTCCCAATGTGG